>NC_058083.1:308240197-308414839 GCF_014858855.1 Bufo gargarizans | reverse complement strand
TGGAAGGGGTGCATGGGAATACAGTGTATTCAATACACCATAAAAGCCACATTTAGAGTGCCTTTATGTTCAGCCACTTTCCTCTGTTGGAGTAGAGAAGTCAGGGGCAATCCAGGCCTTGTTCATTTTGATAACAGTCAATCGGTCAGCATCTTCAGTTGACAGGAGGATGCGCTTATCAGTTATTATGCCCCCAGAAGCACTAAATGCACACTCTGAAAAAACGCTGGCGGCGAGGCTCACCATCTGTGTTGATTCCTTAAAGTTGCGTAAAACCTCACAGAGGTCAGACATCAATGCCCACTCATCGCTTGTGAGGAGCGGAAGCTGACTGGAAATTCGATGTCCATGTTGCAGCTGGTCGGTGAGCTGGCAATTGCAAGCGATGTTGCAGCCATACCAGACCGGTGGAAGCTATCGATGAGTTGCGGAAAGGGGCACACATGGGGTACACCTTCACCAGTAGCTCAGGCAAATTGGGATAGGTTTTGAGAAACCGCTGAACCTCTAGGTTAAACATGTGGGCTAGGCATGGTATGTGTGTGAGCTTGTTGAGCTCCAAGGCCACCGCCAAGTTACAGCCATTATCAGACACAAGCATGCCTGGTTGTAGGTTGAGTGGCGAGAGTCACAGCTCAGTCTGGTCTCTTATCCCCTGCCACAGCTCTGCGGTGGTGTGCTGTTTTTCACCTAAGCAGATCAGTTTGAGCACTGCCTGTGCTACACTGCTACACTGCTTCTAGCTACTGACTGATGACTGACTGGTGCTGCAAGATAACAATTCAGAGGTGGAAGTGGAGAAGGAGGAGGCCGAGGAGGAGAAGGAGGGTGTCACGGACAGTGTACAGGAAACAAGGCAAAGCAACATGTATAAATGACTCGCTGGATCCAAAAGCTAAGGAACCAAGGGAGACCCCTGCAGGAGACCTGGCACTTACCCTGGCTGCTCAGCCTATGCAAAGATCCGAATGGTGGACGTTTGCATATCCACGAACCTTGACTATAAAGCCCTGAGCACCCTACAATAGTGAGGGGACACGACCACCGGCTCCCTACACAAGATACGGAGGGAGTCAGGGTCACCTGGGATCCAGCAAACAGAAAATAACAGATAAAGGTACAACACTTAGCTTTGAAGCAAACAGGAGAACAGAGTCAGCATGCACACACACTCCAGGAAGTAGTATAAGCCGCCCAGAAAAGCCTTCTGGGGAGGAATTTAAAGGGAAGCAATTAGTCCAACACATGACAGCTGAGAGAGGCTAACGAGAGGAGGAGCTGAATACCACAACACAGAAACTCAAGGAGGAGGTTCTGAAAGGCCTCTGTCAGAGCTTCTCAGCTGTCTGGTTGTGACAGAGGGGTTGCACCCATAAATGTAGGTGGCGGTGGAAACCCTGATGGAAGTATTGCCTGCAATCTTTGACGTCAGTAGCCCCTGTGCCATCCCAGGTTACGACTCGCTCCCAGCCTCCACAACGTTCACCCAGTGTGCCGTCAGGGAAATGTAGCATCCCTGGCCAAAAGCACTTGTCCATGTGCCAGTCGTGGACCTTCCCAATAACTGCGTTGGTCAGGGCACGGGTGATGTTACAAAACACATGCTGGTGTAAGGCTGGGACTGCACACCGTGAAAAATATTGACGGCTGGGGACAGAGTACCGCGGGACAGTCGCTGCCATCAAGCTGCGGAAAGGCTCAGTGTCCACAAGCCTTAATGGCAACATTTCCAGGGCCAGCAATTTGGAAAGGTGCGCATTTAGTGCTATGGTTTGTGGGTGGGTGGCTGGGTATTTGCTCTTTCTTTCAAAGTCCTGGGGTTTAGTCATCTGTACGCAGCTCTGGGACACAGAAGTGGATGTGCTAGCTGATGGTGCTTGTGAAGGTCCAGGTGCATGGCAGGAGGCATCCGGGCCTGCGTCTTGGACAGAGGATTGGTGAGCACGTAACATGGGGGAAGAGGAGGCAGTGGTGTGACCCGCACACACTGGTTGTGGACCCAGGCGTTCGGCCCACCTATTAGGGTGCTTTGATGCCATGTGGCAGATCATGCTGGTGGTGGTAAGGTTGCTAGTGTTCACGCCCCTGCTCATTTTAGTATGGCACAGGTTGCAAATGACAATTCCTTTATCGTCCGCACTTTCCTCAAAAAAGCCCCAGACTGCGGAACACCTACCACTTGGCAAGGGAGATTGCCGCAAGGGGGTGCTTCGGGGAACAGTTGTGGGCTTGTTTGGTGTGGCCTGCCTTCTCCCTTTTGCCACCCCACTGCCTCTTCCAGCTTGTTGTGGTGCTGTGGATCCCTCCCCTCTGTACTGCTGTCCTCACTCGGCTTGCCACCTTACAAGGTTGGGTCAATGACTTCATCGTCCAGCACCTAGTCTTCCACTTCCTCACTCTGGTCATCCTCCTGACTTGTTGACCTAACAACAACCTAAGTTATTGACAACTGTGTCTTATCCTCATCATGAACCTCTTGAGACACTAATTGCAGTTGACTTATTGGCAACTGTTTCTCATCATCATCATCCACCTCATGAAACACTAATTGCCGTTTCCCACCGTCATATTCTTCTGACTGTGGATGCTTCAGAGTTTGGGAATCAGGGCACAAGATCTCCTCATGTCACTGTTCAAGCGGGCTTGGCGAGAGGCCCAAATTAAGGAATGGCGATCAAAACAGCTCCGCAGAATATCCGAGCGTGGGATCAATTGTTTGTCAAGACTCTCCATGGTGGGTGGAAGGAGTATCAGGGTGAGGATTCTGTTGACCAGACTCTTGGCTACCGAGACTGGACTTTGTGGAAGACTGGGTGGTGCCTAACCGACTGGAAGCATTATCTGCTGCAATCCAACGGACCACCTGGTCGCAATGGTCTACTCCGCCCTGCAAACTAGGACATGAAGCTAAGTATCATGGATGAGTGTGTTTCTTGTGCTCTGGCAGCAGGCACAGTTTCACAGCCTTTGTGTGCACCATTAGCAGCACGATCACTTCCCCGTCCCTTACTGCTCACCTTGCGCATATTAAATGGTATATATGTAGAGTTGAGCAGACTCCTGGAAGTTCGGGTTTGACGGGTTCGGCCTAACTTTGCAAAAAAGTTCGAGTTCGTGACCCGAACTTGACCCCGAATCCGAACCCCATTGAAGTCAATGGGGACCCGAACTTTGGAGCACTAAAATGGCTCTAAAAAAGTAATGGAAAGGGCTAGAGGGCTGCAAAAGGCAGCAAAACATGGTTAAAAGCATGGCAAGTGCTCTGCATACATATGTGAATCAGGGTTCGACGCCGGAGAGGGAGCGTGAGAAAAAGAGACCAAATTTAAGGGAGATAAATTTATAAAAAAATTTGGGGCGCAAATGTGGGACAAATTACAGAAGCGCAAATGTGGGCCAAATGAGTAAAGCGGAAATGCGGGACAAATTATTAAAGCGCAAATGTGGGCCAAAAGAGTTAAGCGGAAATGTGGGACACATTATTGAAGCGAAAATTGTAAAATGTCAACCCAAGAATGTAACAGAAAAATTATTGAAACCTATTAACCTGTCTACTTGGTAGAGCAGGGGTCTATGACAGAAAAAAAATTGTTTATTGTCACCCGAAAATGTAAAGGAAAAATTATTGACATTTATTAAGCTGCCAACTAGGTAGAGGAGGGGTATATTACACCCAAAAATTTGTGAATTTCACCCAAAAATGTAACAGAAATGTTTAACTTTTTTTTTTTTACCTGTCAAACCCTGCCTTCTGAGGTGCTGGCGTTGCCCCAGCTGCGTTGGTGACCACTTCCTTTGCCTTCACCTTGTGCTTCCACTGTGCCTCCGCTGTCAGGTTCCACCAGCAGCGCATCTACCAGCGTGCGCTTGTACACGCGCATCTTACAATCACGCTCCAGTAACAGAATTAAGGACAGTATGTTGTCCTTGTAACGATGATCCAGCAGAGTGGCCATCCAGTAATCAGCACAAGTTAGAATGTGGGCAACTCGGCGCTCGTTGCGGAGACCCTGCAGAATGTAATCACTCATGCATGCCTGGCTACCCAGAGGCAAATAAAAGCTGTCCTCTGTGGGAGGCGTATCGTCTGTGTCCTCTGTATCCCCCCAACCAGTGATGGCCATGAGCTGGTCTGGGTGCCACCCTGCTGTGAACAAGGTTCCTCCTCCTCCATCTCTTCCTCCTCATCCTCCACCTCATCATCCTCCAGAACTGTGCCCTGGCTGTACAATTGTGTACCTGGTGTTTGTGGGTGCAGAAACCCACTATCGGAGCCACTTGTGAATAACTGGCTGTAAACCCTACGAAATGATCCCTCTTCCTCCTCCTGTGCCACATCCTCTTCTATCATCGCCAGCAGCGTTTTTTCAAGGAGGCATAGAAGTGGGATAGTTACATTGATAACTGCGTTATAGGCACTGGCCATGTTGGTGGAGTACTCGAAACAGCGCAACAAGGAATACAGGTATCGCATGGAGGCCCAGTCATTGGTGGTGAAGTGGCGCTGTTCCGCTGAGCGACTCAACCGTGCGTGCTGCAGCTGAAACTCCACTATCGCCTGCTGCTGCTCGCACAGTCTGGCAAGCATGTGCAAAGTGGAGTTCCACCTTGTGGGCACGTCGCATATGAGGTGGTGATCGGGAAGGCTGAAGTTGCGCTGCAGCGCTGACAGGCCAGCAGCAGCTTGGTAAGAATGCCGAAAGCATGCACAGATGGCCCGCACTTTATGCAGCAGCTCTGACATATCGGGGTCATTTTTAAGGAATCTCTGCACCACCAAATTCAGCACATGCGCCAGGCAAGGGATGTGCGTCAAAACGGCTAGTCCCAGAGCTGTTACGAGATTTCGCCCATTATCGCACACCAACAGGCCGGGCTTGAGGCTCATTGGCACAACCACTCATCGGTCTGTGGTTCAAGGCCCATCCACAGCTCCTGCGCGGTGTGTTTTTTTTACCCCAAACAGATATGTTTTATAACTGCCTGCTGTCGTTTACCCCTGGCTTTGCTGAAGTTGGTGGTGAAAGTGTTACGCTGACTGGATGAGGAGCTGGTAGAGGATGAGGAAGCGGAGTAGGAGGAGGAAGCAACAGGAGGCAAACTGAAGCGCCCTGCAATCCTCGGTGGTGGAAGGACATGTGCCAAACTGCTCTCTGCCTCAGTCTCAGCCGACACTGCATTTACTCAGTGTGCTGTTATGGAGATATAACGTCCCTAACAGTGCTTACTGGTCCAGGTATCCGTAGTGAGGTGCACCTTGCCACAGATGGCGTTGCTCAGTGCACACCTGATTTTGTCCTCCTCTTGGTTGTGCAGGGAAGGGAAGGCTCACCTGGAAAAGTAGTGGCGGCTGGGCACGACGTACTGTGGGACAGCCACCGCTCTAAGGCCTTTAAAACGATCAGTCTCCACCAGACGGATTGCCAGCATTTCAGAGGCCAGTAATTTAGAAATGCTGGCATTCAGTGCTAAGGATCGCAGGTGGGTAGGGGGGTACTTCCTCTTCCTCTTAAGTGTTTGGGAGATGGAGAGCTGAATGCTTCCGTGGGACATTGTGGAGATGCTTGGTGACCCAGGCGGTGGTGTTGCTGGAAGATCCTCTGTTTGCGGGGTGGCAGGTGGCACTGTCACTCCAGAGGTGGGTGAATAGGCTGAGACTGCAGCAGAAGAGGAAGCTGGAGGAGCCAGATACCTTTCTTGGTTTTTGAGGTGTCTACTCCACTGCAGCTTGTGCTTAGCACTTAAATGCCTGGTCATGCAGGTTGTGCTCAGCCTCGCTTCAGGCTCTGATTGCACAGCGTGCAAATCACTTGTGTCTTGTTGTCAGCACATTGTCTGAAGAACTGCCACACCAGGGAACTCCTTCGAGTTGGATTTGGTGTGCTCGGTCCGACCGCAGTAGCAGGCATACTGTCTAGAGGACGGCCGCTCCATTTTGCACTCTGCTCCCTCTTCTGCTGGGCTGGTGGCTCTATGCGACCACCGCCTCTTCCTCCGAACTACATAGGTCACACGCATGACCTTGATTCCATGTGGGGTCGAGGACCTCATTTTCCTCCACATCATCTTTCACCCAGTCTTCACCACTGCCCTGCTTGACGGTCTGCACACTTTCGAAAGCCCCAGCAGTTGGCACCTGAATTTTGTCATCATCCGAGACGAGCTGCGATGGTCCTCCCATCCACTCATCTTGAAAGATAAGTGTTTGGGCATCGGTGCACTCAATCTCTTCCACTTCTGGGGCAGGGCTAGGTGCAAACCCTGCTAACAGAGTCATCAAAAAGCAGAAGAGACTGCTGCATGACTTGGGGCTCAGACTGCTTGGCTGATTTGCAAGGGGGTGAGGTAAAAAAATGATGGACATGGGCTGCAGGTGCCAACTCTGATATTTCAGCAGGAGACTGGATAGGAGACAATTTGAAGGAACTGGACCACTGTCAGCAACCCAATCTACTATCGGCTGTACTTGTTCAGGCCTCACCATTCATAGAGCCGCATTAGGCCCGACCAAATACCGCTGCAGGTTCTGTCGTCTACTGACACCTGAGGAAGGGGTTTCACTTGTGCGTGTAGCTGGCACTGGCACAGATCGATCACATCCTTTCCCTGCACCAGCAGCACCACGACCTGGGTCATGTCCATTATTTGACGCTTTCCTCATATTTCTCAAATGTAGGATCTTGCCCTAAATGGGTGTTTAATTAATAGAAGAATAGAACGACAGTATGTACAGGGTGTATCTTACACGCCATGATTCAGACTAGGCCTTAATTAAATTTGTTTGCCCAAAATGGCTGTATTTCAAATACCTGAATAGAACCCCTGTATATAACGGGTGTATCTCACACGCCCTGATCCAGCCTAGGCCTCAATTAAATTGTTTTGCCCAAAATATCTGTATTTCAAATACCTGAATAGAACATCTGTATATAAAGGGTTTATCTCAAAATGACATCTGCAGCAAAGGCTGCCAAATAAACTTTTTTTGCCCAATCGGGTGTTTGTTTAATAACTGAATATGACAGCTGTATATAACCCTGCAATTTCAAACGTCTTGATGCTGCAAGGGTGGAAAAATTGCGTATTTTGCCCAAAAAAGGGTGTTTTATTAATAGAAGAATATAACCCCTGTATATAAAGGGTGTTTCTCACACGCCCTGACCCACACTAGGCCACAGTCAAAGATTTGTGCCCAAAATGGCGTTTTTTTCAAATAACTGATTATAACCCCTATATATAAAGGCTGTATCTCACACGCCCTGACCAACACTAGGCCTCAATTAAAGATTTGTGGCCAAAAAGGCTTTTTTTTTTATAACTCAATATAACCCCTGTATATAAAAGGTGTATCTCACACGCCCTGATCCAGAATAGGCCTCAATTAAAGATTTGTGCCCAAAATGGCTGTATTTCAAATACATTAATATAACCCCTGTATATAAAGGGTGTATCTCACAAGCCCTGACCCACATTAGGCCGCAGTTAAAGATTTATGCCCAAAATGGGTGTATTTCAAATAACTGAATATAACCCCTGTATATAAAGGGTGTTTCCCTTATCGTCCTCGGCAGCACAGAATGGGTTAACGTTGACCTCTTTAGTTTCCTAGGACCGCCCACCTAGATTTAAACAATCAAACAATTAGTCAATCACATAATCAGTACACCTATAAAGGTCTGGTGAATGCAACTGCCCCTTGTATTTTTTTTTATGTCCTCATTTCTGAGGAATCTGCCCACCTGTCTGGTGTGTGAAGATCGGCCACCTATGCCGTGGGGTGTGTCCCAGGCTCCAGGCCAAGTGTCCAGCAGTGCCACGGGTGTGTCCTTGGCGTTGGCACTATGCCGCATCCACGATGCGCGCTCCGGCAGGAGGTCCTCCATTGCGGTCTGCTAAGCCGCTTCCCTGCCGTGGATTCGCGCGTGGCGCCCGACGCTGTCATCCCCAGCATGCCGCTCCTTCCATCAGGAGGCCGCCCCATGCCGCACTTCCGGGTTCGGGCAGCGTCTGACGTCATCAGTCAGCGCGCCCTCTGGGGCCAATGGGGAGCCGCAGGAGCGACTGACGTCACCAGGCGGCGTCCAGGGCGCCGGATTCGAATATTTAAAGTGGATGCAGGCTGGAGCAAGCTGCCATAAGTGCCTGGCAGCCGAGCTCCTGTGAATTTAAGGTATTGTGTCAGCTGGGGTCCCTTCTGACTAGTTTGCCTTGCTGTTCTGCTCATGATTAGGGATGAGCGAACTCGAACTGTATAGTTCGGGTTCGTACCGAATTTTGGGGTGTCCGTGACACGGACCCGAACCCGGACATTTTCGTAAAAGTCCGGGTTCGGGTTCGGTGTTCGTCGCTTTCTTCGCGCTTTTGTGACGCTTTCTTGGCGCTTTTTGAAAGGCTGCAAAGCAGCCAATCAACAAGCGTCATACTACTTGCCCCAAGAGGCCATCACAGCCATGCCTACTATTGGCATGGCTGTGATTGGCCAGAGCACCATGTGACCCAGCCTCTATTTAAGCTGGAGTCACATAGCGCCGCCCGTCACTCTGCTCTGATTAGCGTAGGGAGAGGTTGCGGCTGCGACAGTAGGGCGAGATTAGGCAGATTAACTCCTCCAAAGGACTTGATTAACTGATCGATCTGCAGCTGTGGATCATTGAGCTGCTGATCCTCAATTGCTCACTGTTTTTAGGCTGCACAGACCGTTTGTCAGTCTCATTTTTCTGGGGTGATCGGCGGCCATTTTGTGTCTTGTGGTGCGCCAGCACAAGCTGTGACCAAGTGCATTTAACCCTCAATGGTGTGGTTGTTTTTTGGCTAAAGCCTACATCAGGGTGAAGCTGTCACACCAAGTGCATTTATCCAGCAATAGTCTGTTCATTTTTTGGCCATATACAAAATCAGGGGCAAGCTGCGCCTGTCACCAAGTGCATTTAACCCTCAATGGTGTGGTTGTTTTTTGGCTAAAGCCTACATCAGGGTGAAGCTGTGACACCAAGTGCATTTAACCAGCAATAGTCTGTTCATTTTTTGGCCATATACAAAATCAGGGGCAAGCTGCGCCTGTCACCAAGTGCATTTAACCCTCAATGGTGTGGTTGTTTTTTGGCTAAAGCCTACATCAGGGTGAAGCTGTCACACCAAGTGCATTTAACCAGCAATAGTCTGTTCATTTTTTGGCCATATACAAAATCAGGGGCAAGCTGCGCCTGTCACCAAGTGCATTTAACCCTCAATGGTGTGGTTGTTTTTTGGCTAAAGCCTACATCAGGGTGAAGCTGTCACACCAAGTGCATTTAACCAGCAATAGTCTGTTTATTTTTTGGCCATATCCCAGTCTAATTCTGTCACTAAATCCATACCGGTCACCCAGCGCCTAAATACTAGGCCTCAAATTTATATCCAGCTAAATCTGTCCCTAGTGCTGTAGCTGGGCGAGTTATTTATTGTCCGTTCAAGCACATTTCTTGTTCTGGGTTGAAATACAATTCCCAATTTAGCAATTTCATAATTTAGTGGTTCCTGCTATATCAGAGCTATTTGAAATCTATCCCAAAAAGGGTATATAATATTGAAGGTGCACATTGGGTCATTCAGAATAACTTCACACACACCCGCTACTGTGTATTTCCAAGTCTAATTCTGTCACTAAACCCATACCTGTCACCCAGCGCCTAAATACTAGGCCTCAAATTTAAATCCCTCTAAATCTCTCGTTACCCACCGCTGTACTGTTGTTGCTGGGCAAGATATTTAGTGTCCGTCAAAGCACATTTTTTGTTCTGGGTTGAAGTACAATTCCCAATTTAGCAATTTCATAATTTAGTGGTTTCTGCTATATCAGAGCTATTTGAAATCTATCCCTAAAAGGGTATATAATATTGAAGGTGCACATAGGGTCATTCAGAATAACTTCACACACACGCTTCTGTGCATTTCCAAGTCTAATTCTGTCACTAAATCCATACCGGTGACCCAGCGCCTAAATACTAGGCCTCAAATTTAAATTCCTCTAAATCTCTCGTTACCCACCGCTGTACTGTTGTTGCTGGGCAAGATATTTAGTGTCCGTCAAAGCACATTTTTTGTTCTGGGTTGAAGTACAATTCCCAATTTAGCAATTTCATAATTTAGTGGTTTCTGCTATATCAGAGCTATTTGAAATCTATCCCTAAAAGGGTATATAATATTGAAGGTGCACATAGGGTCATTCAGAATAACTTCACACACACGCTTCTGTGCATTTCCAAGTCTAATTCTGTCACTAAATCCATACCGGTGACCCAGCGCCTAAATACTAGGCCTCAAATTTAAATCCCTCTAAATCTCTCGTTACCCACCGCTGTACTGTTGTTGCTGGGCAAGATATTTAGTGTCCGTCAAAGCACATTTTTTGTTCTGGGTTGAAGTACAATTCCCAATTTAGCAATTTCATAATTTAGTGGTTTCTGCTATATCAGAGCTATTTGAAATCTATCCCTAAAAGGGTATATAATATTGAAGGTGCACATAGGGTCATTCAGAATAACTTCACACACACGCTTCTGTGCATTTCCAAGTCTAATTCTGTCACTAAATCCATACCGGTGACCCAGCGCCTAAATACTAGGCCTCAAATTTAAATCCCTCTAAATCTCTCGTTACCCACCGCTGTACTGTTGTTGCTGGGCAAGATATTTAGTGTCCGTCAAAGCACATTTTTTGTTCTGGGTTGAAGTACAATTCCCAATTTAGCAATTTCATAATTTAGTGGTTTCTGCTATATCAGAGCTATTTGAAATCTATCCCTAAAAGGGTATATAATATTGAAGGTGCACATAGGGTCATTCAGAATAACTTCACACACACGCTTCTGTGCATTTCCAAGTCTAATTCTGTC
The DNA here is from genome assembly GCF_014858855.1 of Bufo gargarizans. Lineage (NCBI taxonomy): Eukaryota > Metazoa > Chordata > Amphibia > Anura > Bufonidae > Bufo > Bufo gargarizans. Next base: position 308,403,966 of record NC_058083.1, on the reverse strand, counting down.
ACTAAATCCATACCGGTGACCCAGCGCCTAAATACTAGGCCTCAAATTTAAATCCCTCTAAATCTCTCGTTACCCACCGCTGTACTGTTGTTGCTGGGCAAGATATTTAGTGTCCGTCAAAGCACATTTTTTGTTCTGGGTTGAAGTACAATTCCCAATTTAGCAATTTCATAATTTAGTGGTTTCTGCTATATCAGAGCTATTTGAAATCTATCCCTAAAAGGGTATATAATATTGAAGGTGCACATTGGGTCATTCAGAATAACTTCACACACACCCGCTACTGTGTATTTCCAAGTCTAATTCTGTCACTAAACCCATACCTGTCACCCAGCGCCTAAATACTAGGCCTCAAATTTAAATCCCTCTAAATCTCTCGTTACCCACCGCTGTACTGTTGTTGCTGGGCAAGATATTTAGTGTCCGTCAAAGCACATTTTTTGTTCTGGGTTGAAGTACAATTCCCAATTTAGCAATTTCATAATTTAGTGGTTTCTGCTATATCAGAGCTATTTGAAATCTATCCCTAAAAGGGTATATAATATTGAAGGTGCACATAGGGTCATTCAGAATAACTTCACACACACGCTTCTGTGCATTTCCAAGTCTAATTCTGTCACTAAATCCATACCGGTGACCCAGCGCCTAAATACTAGGCCTCAAATTTAAATCCCTCTAAATCTCTCGTTACCCACCGCTGTACTGTTGTTGCTGGGCAAGATATTTAGTGTCCGTCAAAGCACATTTTTTGTTCTGGGTTGAAGTACAATTCCCAATTTAGCAATTTCATAATTTAGTGGTTTCTGCTATATCAGAGCTATTTGAAATCTATCCCTAAAAGGGTATATAATATTGAAGGTGCACATTGGGTCATTCAGAATAACTTCACACACACCCGCTACTGTGTATTTCCAAGTCTAATTCTGTCACTAAACCCATACCTGTCACCCAGCGCCTAAATACTAGGCCTCAAATTTAAATCCCTCTAAATCTCTCGTTACCCACCGCTGTACTGTTGTTGCTGGGCAAGATATTTAGTGTCCGTCAAAGCACATTTTTTGTTCTGGGTTGAAGTACAATTCCCAATTTAGCAATTTCATAATTTAGTGGTTTCTGCTATATCAGAGCTATTTGAAATCTATCCCTAAAAGGGTATATAATATTGAAGGTGCACATAGGGTCATTCAGAATAACTTCACACACACGCTTCTGTGCATTTCCAAGTCTAATTCTGTCACTAAATCCATACCGGTCACCCAGCGCCTAAATACTAGGCCTCAAATTTATATCCCGCTGAATTTGAATACAATACATTGGGCCAAATAATATATTTGTTGTTGTGGTGAACCATAACAATGAGAAAAACATCTAGTAAGGGACGCGGACGTGGACATGGTCGTGGTGGTGTTAGTGGACCCTCTGGTGCTGGGAGAGGACGTGGCCGTTCTGCCACATCCACACGTCCTAGTGTACCAACTACCTCAGGTCCCAGTAGCCGCCAGAATTTACAGCGATATATGGTGGGGCCCAATGCCGTTCTAAGGATGGTAAGGCCTGAGCAGGTACAGGCATTAGTCAATTGGGTGGCCGACAGTGGATCCAGCACGTTCACATTATCTCCCACCCAGTCTTCTGCAGAAAGCGCACAGATGGCGCCTGAAAACCAACCCCATCAGTCTGTCACATCACCCCCATGCATACCAGGGAAACTGTCTCAGCCTCAAGTTATGCAGCAGTCTCTTATGCTGTTTGAAGACTCCGCTGGCAGGGTTTCCCAAGGGCATCCACCTAGCCCTTCCCCAGCGGTGAAAGACATAGAATGCACTGACGCACAACCACTTATGTTTCCTGATGATGAGGACATGGGAATACCACCTCAGCATGTCTCTGATGATGACGAAACACAGGTGCCAACTGCTGCGTCTTTCTGCAGTGTGCAGACTGAACAGGAGGTCAGGGATCAAGACTGGGTGGAAGACGATGCAGGGGACGATGAGGTCCTAGACCCCACATGGAATGAAGGTCGTGCCACTGACTTTCACAGTTCGGAGGAAGAGGCAGTGGTGAGACCGAGCCAACAGCGTAGCAAAAGAGGGAGCAGTGGGCAAAAGCAGAACACCCGCCGCCAAGAGACTCCGCCTGCTACTGACCGCCGCCATCTGGGACCGAGCACCCCAAAGGCAGCTTCAAGGAGTTCCCTGGCATGGCACTTCTTCAAACAATGTGCTGACGACAAGACCCGAGTGGTTTGCACGCTGTGCCATCAGAGCCTGAAGCGAGGCATTAACGTTCTGAACCTGAGCACAACCTGCATGACCAGGCACCTGCATGCAAAGCATGAACTGCAGTGGAGTAAACACCTTAAAACCAAGGAAGTCACTCAGGCTCCCCCTGCTACCTCTTCTGCTGCTGCCGCCTCGGCCTATTCTGCTGCTGCCGCCTCGGCCTCTTCCTCCGCCTCTGGAGGAACGTTGGCACCTGCCGCCCAGCAAACAGGGGATGTACCACCAACACCACCACCACCACCTCCGTCACCAAGCGTCTCAACCATGTCACACGCCAGCGTTCAGCTCTCCATCTCACAAACATTTGATAGAAAGCGTAAATTCCCACCTAGCCACCCTCGATCCCTGGCCCTGAATGCCAGCATTTCTAAACTACTGGCCTATGAAATGCTGTCATTTAGGCTGGTGGACACAGACAGCTTCAAACAGCTCATGTCGCTTGCTGTCCCACAGTATGTTGTTCCCAGCCGGCACTACTTCTCCAAGAGAGCCGTGCCTTCCCTGCACAACCAAGTATCCGATAAAATCAAGTGTGCACTGCGCAACGCCATCTGTGGCAAGGTCCACCTAACCACAGATACGTGGACCAGTAAGCACGGCCAGGGACGCTATATCTCCCTAACTGCACACTGGGTAAATGTAGTGGCAGCTGGGCCCCAGGCGGAGAGCTGTTTGGCGCACGTCCTTCCGCCGCCAAGGATCGCAGGGCAACATTCTTTGCCTCCTGTTGCCACCTCCTCCTTCTCGGCTTCCTCCTCCTCTTCTTCCACCTGCTCATCCAGTCAGCCACACACCTTCACCACCAACTTCAGCACAGCCCGGGGTAAACGTCAGCAGGCCATTCTGAAACTCATATGTTTGGGGGACAGGCCCCACACCGCACAGGAGTTGTGGCGGGGTATAGAACAACAGACCGACGAGTGGTTGCTGCCGGTGAGCCTCAAGCCCGGCCTGGTGGTGTGTGATAATGGGCGAAATCTCGTTGCAGCTCTGGGACTAGCCAATTTGACGCACATCCCTTGCTTGGCGCATGTGCTGAATTTGGTGGTGCAGAAGTTCATTCACAACTACCCCGACATGTCAGAGCTGCTGCATAAAGTGCGGGCCGTCTGTTCGCGCTTCCGGCGTTCACATCCTGCCGCTGCTCGCCTGTCTGCGCTACAGCGTAACTTCGGCCTTCCCGCTCACCGCCTCATATGCGACGTGCCCACCAGGTGGAACTCCACCTTGCACATGCTGGACAGACTGTGCGAGCAGCAGCAGGCCATAGTGGAGTTTCAGCTGCAGCACGCACGGGTCAGTCGCACTACAGAACAGCACCACTTCACCACCAATGACTGGGCCTCCATGCGAGACCTGTGTGCCCTGTTGCGCTGTTTCGAGTACTCCACCAACATAGCCAGTGGCGATGACACCGTTATCAGCGTTACAATACCACTTCTATGTCTCCTTGAGAAAACACTTAGGGCGATGATGGAACAGGAGGTGGCCCAGGAGGAGGAGGAGGAGGATGAGGAAGAGGGGTCATTTTTAGCACTTTCAGGCCAGTCTCTTCGAAGTGACTCAGAGGGAGGTTTTTTGCAACAGCAGAGGCCAGGTACAAATGTGGCCAGCCAGGGCCCACTACTGGAGGACGAGGAGGACGAGGATGAGGAGGAGGTGGAGGAGGATGAGGATGAAGCATGGTCACAGCGGGGTGGCACCCAACGCAGCTCGGGTCCATCACTGGTGCGTGGCTGGGGGGAAAGGCAGGACGATGACGATACGCCTCCCACAGAGGACAGCTTGTCCTTACCCCTGGGCAGCCTGGCACACATGAGCGACTACATGCTGCAGTGCCTGCGCAACGACAGCAGAGTTGCCCACATTTTAACCTGTGCGGACTACTGGGTTGCCACCCTGCTGGATCCACGCTACAAAGACAATGTGCCCACCTTACTTCCTGCACTGGAGCGTGATAGGAAGATGCGCGAGTACAAGCGCACGTTGGTAGACGCGCTACTGAGAGCATTCCCAAATGTCACAGGGGAACAAGTGGAAGCCCAAGGCCAAGGCAGAGGAGGAGCAAGAGGTCGCCAAGGCAGCTGTGTCACGGCCAGCTCCTCTGAGGGCAGGGTTAGCATGGCAGAGATGTGGAAAACTTTTGTCAACACGCCACAGCTAACTGCACCACCACCTGATACGCAACGTGTTAGCAGGAGGCAACATTTCACTAACATGGTGGAACAGTACGTGTGCACACCCCTCCACGTACTGACTGATGGTTCGGCCCCATTCAACTTCTGGGTCTCTAAATTGTCCACGTGGCCAGAGCTAGCCTTTTATGCCTTGGAGGTGCTGGCCTGCCCGGCAGCCAGCGTTTTGTCTGAACGTGTATTCAGCACGGCAGGGGGCGTCATTACAGACAAACGCAGCCGCCTGTCTACAGCCAATGTGGACAAGCTGACGTTCATAAAAATGAACCAGGCATGGATCCCACAGGACCTGTCCGTCCCTTGTCCAGATTAGACATTAACTACCTCCCCATAACCATATATTATTGGACTCCAGGGCACTTCCTCATTCAATCCTATTTTTATTTTCATTTTACCATTATATTGCGATGCTACCCAAAGTTGAATGAACCTCTCCTCTGCCTGTGTGCTAGGCCTAAATATATGCCAATGGACTGTTGCAGTGGTGGCTGACATGAAGCCTGATTCTCTGCTATGACATGCAGACTAATTCTCTGCTGACATGAAGCCAGATTGTCTGTTACGGGACCTCTCTCCTCTGCCTGGGTGCTGGGCCTAAATTTATGACAATGGACTGTTGCAGTGGTGGCTGACGTGAAGCCTGATTCTCTGCTATGACATGCAGACTGATTCTCTGCTGACATGAAGCCAGATCCTCTGTTACGGGACCTCTCTCCTCTGCCTGGGTGCTGGGCCTAAATTTATGACAATGGACTGTTGCAGTGGTGGCTGACGTGAAGCCTGATTCTCTGCTATGACATGCAGACTGATTCTCTGCTGACATGAAGCCAGATCCTCTGTTACGGGACCTCTCTCCTCTGCCTGGGTGCTGGGCCTGAATATATGCCAATGGACTGTTGCAGTGGTGGGTGACGTGAAGCCTCATTCTCTGCTATGACATGCAGACTAATTCTCTGCTGACATGAAGCCAGATTGTCTGTTACGGGACCTCTCTCCTCTGCCTGTGTGTGCTGGGCCTAAATTATATGCAAATGGACTGTTGCAGTGGTGGCTGACGTGAAGCCTCATTCTCTGCTATGACATGCAGACTGATTCTCTGCTGACATGAAGCCAGATCCTCTGTTACGGGACCTCTCTCCTCTGCCTGGGTGCTGGGCCTAAATTTATGACAATGGACTGTTGCAGTGGTGGCTGACGTGAAGCCTGATTCTCTGCTATGACATGCAGACTAATTCTCTGCTGACATGAAGCCAGATTGTCTGTTACGGGACCTTTCTCCTCTGCCTGGGTTCTGGGCCTAAATTTATGAAAATTGACTCTTACAGTGGTGGGTGACGTGAAGCCTGATTCTCTGCTATGATATGAAGACTGATTCTCTGCTGACATGAAGCCAGATTGTCTGTTACGGGACCTTTCTCCTCTGCCTGGGTTCTGGGCCTAAATTTATGAAAATTGACTCTTACAGTGGTGGGTGACGTGAAGCCTGATTCTCTGCTATGATATGAAGACTGATTCTCTGCTGACATGAAGCCAGATTGTCTGTTACGGGACCTTTCTCCTCTGCCTGGGTTCTGGGCCTAAATTTATGAAAATTGACTCTTACAGTGGTGGGTGACGTGAAGCCTGATTCTCTGCTATGATATGAAGACTGATTCTCTGCTGACATGAAGACAGATTCTCTGTTACGGGACCTCTCTCCTCTGCCTGTGTGTGTGCTGGGCCTAAATATATGCCAATGGACTGTTGCAGTGGTGGCTGACGTGAAGCCTCATTCTCTGCTATGACATGCAGACTAATTCTCTGCTGACATGAAGCCAGATTGTCTGTTACGGGACCTCTCTCCTCTGCCTGTGTGTGTGCTGGGCCTAAATATATGCCAATGGACTGTTGCAGTGGTGGCTGACGTGAAGCCTCATTCTCTGCTATGACATGCAGACTAATTCTCTGCTGACATGAAGCCAGATTGTCTGTTACGGGACCTCTCTCCTCTGCCTGTGTGTGTGCTGGGCCTAAATATATGCCAATGGACTGTTGCAGTGGTGGCTGACGTGAAGCCTCATTCTCTGCTATGACATGCAGACTAATTCTCTGCTGACATGAAGACAGATTCTCTGTTACGGGACCTCCCTCCTCTGCCTGGGTGCTGGGCCTAAATATATGCCAATGGACTGTTGCAGTGGTGGCTGACGTGAAGCCTCATTCTCTGCTATGACATGCAGACTAATTCTCTGCTGACATGAAGACAGATTCTCTGTTACGGGACCTCTCTCCTCTGCCTGGGTGCCGGGGCCTAAATATCTGAGAATGGACTGTTCCAGTGGTGGGTGACGGGAAGCCAGATTCTCTGCTATGGAACCTCTCTCCAATTGATTTTGGTTAATTTTTATTTATTTAATTTTTATTTTAATTCATTTCCTTATCCACATTTGTTTGCAGGGGATTTACCTACATGTTGCTGCCTTTTGCAGCCCTCTAGCTCTTTCCTGGGCTGTTTTACAGCCTTTTTAGTGCCGAAAAGTTCGGGTCCCCATTGACTTCAATGGGGTTCGGGTTCGGGACGAAGTTCGGATCGGGTTCGGATCCCGAACCCGAACATTTCCGGGATGTTCGGCCGAACTTCTCGAACCCGAACATCCAGGTGTTCGCTCAACTCTACTCATGATATGTCTGTTTTGTCTGTTCCAGATGTCTGGGCTTCCTGGTTCAGGGAGAGAGAAGGCTAAGAAGCACAGACACAGATATTGCCTGTCATGTGAGCAGCCCCTACCTGATGAGCAGCGAGAGGACTACTGTGACAACTGTGCTGCGGCTGATTCTGTCCATTCTCATAGATCGTCTGGATCCAAGAGGTCTAGGAGGAAGCAGTCCCGCTGCATTTCTTGCATTCAGCCCTTACCTGAGGATTCGCGGTCCAATATCTGCGCTTCCTGTACTCAGCCGGAGGTCGAGTCTGACGCAGAGTCCAGAAGGCTAATGAGCCTCTTTAAGTCCTTTCTGACAAAGCAGAAACAGAAGGCCAAAAAGAGAAAGCGCGATCCTGTCTCCTCATCCTCTGACGAGTCTCTGACGGCTGAGAGCGAAGACTCAGGCTCAGATTGGGAAGTCTCTAATATGGAGGAACATTTCCTTTTTGATAGGAAGAATGCGAATCGCTTAATTAAAGAAGTAAAAGGAATAATGGAGACTAAGGAAGACCCTGTCGCTGCACAGGACAAGGAGAGTCTCTTCTATTTTCCAAAGAAAGAAGCTTCAGTCCTCCCAAGCCATCCAGTGCTGGACTCCATATTCCAGAAGGAATGTAAAGGTCCCCTGAAAAAGATGGATCCTGGCTCAAGGTTCCGCTCGGTCTATAAAATCGACTCCTCTGAGTCCTCAAGCTGGGAGGCTCCCTCCAGAGTGTCATGGAACCATGAACCAGACGTACAACAAGAGATAAGTGGAAAATAAGAAGGTTTTATTGAAAAGCAAGCCGTAAGCCAAAGTCCAAACGGATGGCTAAACCGAAGCAGGGTCTTGCGGAGACAGAGGTCAGGAACCAGAAGGGTAGTCAGACGAGGCCAGGATCAGGAACCAGAAGCAGCAGCAGTCTTAGAAGCATGTGAACACAGGAGGACCAAGCAAGGAACTGAAGCCACAGACCTCCTATATATATGAGCTAGGCATCCAGCTCCTCCCAGTGGGAAGGAGAAGCCGCAGGGTGGGAGGCTACAAGAAACCCAGAAACCAAGATGGCCACCAGCACATGTCAAACGAAGGAGGGTAGTAAGAAGGTAAGACCATGACAGTACCTTCCCCTCAAGGGCCCCTCCTCCGCGGAGTAAGGAACGGTTTCTGAGGGAAGCGTGCGTGGAAGGCTCGGAGCAAAGCAGGAGCATGGACATCTGCGGAGGGAACCCAGGAACGCTCCTCTGGACCATAACCACGCCAATGGACCAAAAACTGCAACCGACCGCGGACCAGGCGTGAGTCCAGGATATTGCTCACCTCATATTCCTCACGATTGCCCACTTGGACCGGACGGGGCCGAGGAACCGAGGAAATGAAACGATTACACACCAATGGCTTCAACAGGGAGACATGAAACACGTTGGAGATCCGCATGCCAGGAGGAAGCGCAAGGGCATAGGCTACCGGGTTTACCCTGCGAAGCACTCGGAAGGGACCAACAAAACGAGGCGCCAGCTTGGGAGTGGGCACTCGAAGGTTGAGGTTGCGGGTGGACAACCATACACGGTCTCCGACCTGGTAGGAAGGAGCGGGCGCTCGTCTGCGATCAGCCTGGAGTCTCTGGCGCTGCGCAGAGACCTCAAGGGACCTCTGGATCTGTACCCAAGAAGCACGTAGGACGGAAAGGTGATCCTCCACAGCCGGAATATCCTGGGGAGAGAATACCTCCGGTAACACGGCAGGTTGGAACCCATAATTGGCCATGAAGGGAGACGTCCCAGAGGAAGAGTTCACTGCCGTGTTCCTGGCAAACTCAGCCCAAGGCAGGAGGTCAACCCAATTGTCTTGGTGATCGGACACATAGCAACGAAGGAATTGCTCCAAGGCCTGATTGGATCGTTCTGCGGCCCCATTGGACTGAGGGTGGTAGGCCGAGGAGAAAGAGAGATGAATCCCCAACTGGGAGCAAAAGGCGCGCCAGAACCTGGACACAAACTGACTCCCCCGATCCGACACAATCTCCTTGGGCAAACCGTGCAACCGGAAGACCTCCCTGGCGAAAATCGTGGCCAACTCTTGTGCAGAGGGTAACTTCTTGAGAGGAACACAGTGGCACATTTTGGAAAACCGATCCACAATCATGAGAATGACCGTATGGCCTCGGGATGCAGGGAGGTCCACAATGAAATCCATCCCCAGGTGTGACCATGGGCGCTCCCCGGTGGCTATGGGTTGCAAAAGGCCCAACGGAAGGTGCCGAGGGGACTTACTCTGGGCACAAACGGAGCATGCCGCTACATATGCGGCGATGTCGGAACGTAGAGAAGGCCACCAGAACAGACGTGAAACAGCCCAGGACAGCTGATTCTTTCCAGGATGCCCTGCGGCCTTAGAGTTATGGTAGGTTCGCAACAACCGAATGCGCAACTCCTCAGGCACAAAACACCTGCCGTTGGGTCTCCCAGAGGGAGCACCAGATTGAGCCGCCAAAATCTGCTCACCCAGGGGAGAGGTCAGGCTGGTGCGAATGGCGGCCAGGATCTGATTCGGAGGTATGACCGAAGTCGGAATCGACTCCTCCCCGGACAGCTCGGAGTACTGCCGTGATAAGGCATCCGCTCTGATGTTCTTGGAACCGGGTAGGTAGGAGACCACGTAATTAAAACGTGACAAGAACAGAGCCCATCTGGCCTGACGTGGTGTCAATCTCTTGGCCTCAGAAAGGTAGGTCAGATTCTTGTGGTCCGTCAGGATGAGAACTGGAACCACCGAACCCTCGAGCAAGTGCCTCCATTCTTTAAGGGCCTGCACGATGGCCAATAACTCCCTGTCACCAATCTGATAGTTGCACTCCGCGGAAGACAGTTTCCGGGAGTAAAACCCACAAGGAAGCAGAGGACCCTCTGGTGTTCTACGCTGAGACAGGAGGGCGCCTACTCCCGTCTCAGACGCGTCCACCTCGAGGACAAAGGGCAACCCAGGGTTGGGATGCGACAGAATCGGAGCCGACACAAAGGCGGACTTTAGAGCCTCAAACGCTCGGATGGCCTCGAGCGGCCAGACCTGGAAATTACTGCCCTTCCTGGTCAGATCCGTGAGCGGCTTGGCTAGCATAGAAAAGTCCCTGATGAACTTCCGATAATAATTGGCGAAGCCCAAAAAGCGCTGCAGGGCACGGAGACCACTGGGCTGGGGCCACTGTAAGACAGCCGAAACCTTCTCAGGATCCATGGAGAACCCCTCAGCGGAAATGATGTAACCTAAGAAGGTTACCTGGGATCGGTGAAATTCGCATTTCTCAAGCTTACCGAACAGCCTGTTCTCTCGTAACCGTTGCAACACTCGTCTGACATCCATAATGTGGGCCTCCATGGATTCAGAATATACCAAGATGTCATCCAAATAGACCACCACACACTGCTGCAACAGGTCACGGAAAACATCGTTGATGAATTCCTGGAAGACTGCGGGCGCATTGCACAACCCAAAGGGCATAACCAAGGATTCATAATGACCGGTCCTGGTGTTAAACGCGGTCTTCCACTCATCGCCCGCCTTGATCCTTACCAGGTTATATGCCGCCCTCAGGTCGAGTTTGGTAAAGACCGTGGCCCCTTTGAGGCGATCGAACAGCTCGGAAATCAAGGGTATCGGGTAAGCGTTCTTGATCGTGATGCGATTGAGACCCCTGTAATCGATGCAAGGCCTCAATTCACCGCCCTTCTTTTTCACAAAGAAAAATCCAGCCCCTGCCGGGGACGAGGATTTGCGAATGTGTCCGCGTGAAAGCGCCTCCCTCACGTACTCCTCCATGGCCTCATTCTCCGCTACCGACAGTGGATAGACTTTGCCACGAGGAGGAACGGCACCAGATTGTAACTCTATGGCACAATCGTATGGGCGGTGCGGAGGTAGGGCAACCGCGCGCACCTTATCAAATACATCCCGGTACTCTTCGTATTCAGGAGGCAACAGAGAGTCCGAGGAAGTACACAGCAACTTGACAGGCCCATGGATGCAACTAGCCCCACACTGCGGTGACCACGAGAGGATCTCGGCCGATCTCCAATCGAAAGTCGGATTATGCTTCTGGAGCCAGGGGTACCCCAAGACCACCGAGTAGTGTGGAGACGAAATCACCTGGAAACAGACCGACTCTCTGTGAACGGCACCAATGGCTATCCCCACTGGAAGGGTCTCATGAGTCACGTGTGGCGGCAGAAGGGGTCTGCCGTCTATCGCCTCAAGAGCCAGTGGGGAACCTCGAGGCTGCAGAGGAATGGAATTGGCGGCAGCGAACACACTATCAATGAACAAACCACCAGCACCAGAGTCCACCAACGCCTGGGTCGTCACCGAGCCCCCGACCCAGGAGAGGACAACAGTGGTCAGTGGTTTGTCAACACGGGAAACCGGGGACGAGGAGACTCCACCCAAGATCTGCCCCCGACAGGATCTCAGGTGCGAGCGTTTCCCGGACGGTTCGGACATGCCAACCGAAAATGCCCACCGAGACCACAGTACATGCATCCGCCCTCGCGTCTCCGGAGTACCCTCTCCCCCTCGGACAGGCGAGCAAACCCCAGCTGCATGGGTTCACCCCCAGACAAGTCATCCCCAGGAGGCGTGGGAGGAGAGGGTGGCACGGGTGGGACAGCAAACGTAGGCGCCAATCTGTTAGAAGACCTCCGCAGGCTCTCCTTAAAGGAAGGTCTCTCCCTGAGTCTGGTGTCAATCAAAATCAGGAAAGAAATAAGAGACTCAAGCTCCACTGGTAGGTCCTTAGCTGCAACCTCATCCTTCAAGGCATCCGAAAGACCATGAGAGAAAGCAGCGACCAGAGCCTCATTATTCCAGCCCACCTCTGCTGCCAGGGTACGAAACTCAATGGCGTATTCAGCTACGGATCGTGAACCCTGTCTGATGGACATAAGGAGCTTCGCAGCAGAGGCAGCACGAGCCGGCACATCGAATACCTTCCGAAGAGAAGCAACAAAACCGGAAAACTCGGCAACCACCGGATTGTTGTTCTCCCATAAAGGGCTGGCCCAGGCCAAGGCCTTGTCCGAGAGCAGCGAGATCAAGAAGCCCACCTTTGATCTCTCAGTAGGAAAGGCATGTGGCAGCAACTCGAAATAAATGCCCACCTGGTTAAGGAAACCTCGGCACTGAGTTGGCTCTCCCCCAAAGCGCTGTGGAAGGGGGGCAGAACCGGTCATACCCCGACACACCGCAGGCGCAGCAACAGGTGTCGGGGTAGACTCTGGCGCAACAACCGGAGCGGCAGTAGGAACGGGCCTAGGAGCGACAACCGACCCATCGGCAACGGAAGCGAAATGAGCCGTGCGTTCAAGCAGGGTTTGCAACGCCACAGCGAACCGACCCAACAGGTGATCCTGCTGATCAAGTCTGGCAACCAGCGTAGGTAGCGAGGATGGCCCTGTACCGTCAGAATTCATGGCTTGGTCCTAATGTCATGGAACCATGAACCAGACGTACAACAAGAGATAAGTGGAAAATAAGAAGGTTTTATTGAAAAGCAAGCCGTAAGCAAAAGTCCAAACGGATGGCTAAACCGAAGCAGGGTCTTGCGGAGACAGAGGTCAGGAACCAGAAGGGTAGTCAGACGAGGCCAGGATCAGGAACCAGAAGCAGCAGCAGTCTTAGAAGCATGTGAACACAGGAGGACCAAGCAAGGAACTGAAGCCACAGACCTCCTATATATATGAGCTAGGCATCCAGCTCCTCCCAGTGGGAAGGAGAAGCCGCAGGGTGGGAGGCTACAAGAAACCCAGAAACCAAGATGGCCGCCAGCACATGTCAAACGAAGGAGGGTAGTAAGAAGGTAAGACCATGACACAGAGTTGATCCTGCGGTAACAAGGCTGGCTAAAAGGTCCTTTTTTCCTGCAGATGACTCCGCATTGCTGAGGGATCCGATGGACAGAAAAGCGGATAACTTGTTAAAGAGACTGCATTCTTACTTTGCCACGTTAAGTAAGGCAGCCATGGCCGCAGTACCAGTGGCTCGGGCCCTCAGAATCTGGCTAAGTCACCTAGGAAGGGACATTGAGGACGGAGTCTCCAGAGAAGACCTGCTTCTTCAACTGCCGTCCCTTAAAATGGCCGCTGAATTTTTGTGCGACTTTCCAGTGGATTCGCTGAGATTCCTGGCTAAAGATATGGCTCTCTCAAATTCAATAAGAAGAACCTTGTGGCTCAAGCTATGGGCAGGAGATGTTGCCTCTAAGACCAACCTCTGCGCTTTACCCTTTGAGCCTGGGAGATTGTTCGGCTCTCAGCTAGACAAGCTGTTAGAATCCAATTCGGATGAGAAATCCCTGAAGTTCCCTCAGTTTAAGACCAAGAATCGTCCGAGGAATTTTCGCGGGGATTGGCGTCTCGTTATAGACCTCAGATACCTGAATCATTTTCTGAAAAAAATCAATTTCAAGATGGAAACATTAAGATCGGTGGTGTCCACTCTTCAGCGAGATCAGTTCATGGCCTCCCTGGACCTGGAGGACGCCTACCTGCATGTACCCATAAGAGCTTCCTCAAGGAAATTCCTAAGAGTAGCCGTCAGGAGAGCAGGGAAAATCCTGCACTTTCAATTCAGAGCATTGCCCTTCGGGCTGACATCCGCGCCCAGAATCTTTACCAAGATATCAGTGGTGGCAGCAGTACATCTACGCTTACAGGCCATTCAAGTCTACCCTTACTTGGACGACTGGCTAGTAGCAGCAGCAACGGAGGAACAGCTACAACTTCATCTCCGTACAGTCATCTTTCTTCTCCAGTCCCTCGGTTTCATAATGAGTTGGAAGAAATCTCAGCTCTCCCCTACAACGTCAAAAAGATTCTTGGGGATGGTGATAGACACCCGCTGCATGAAAGTTTTCCTTCCTTCAGACAAGAGTCAGAAGATCAGAGAGGAAGTGAGAACCTTGAGATCCATTCACAAGCCATCTGTACGCGGAGTAATGAAGACCTTGGGTCATCTGACTTCTACCATAGATGCGGTCCCCTGGGCGAAGATCCATATGCGAGACCTTCAATGGAATATGATACAGGCAAGACGCACCAGTCATTGCGACTTGGAGAGAAGAGTCAGCCTGAGGCCATCCGTTATTCAGAGTCTGGACTGGTGGTTGCAGACGGAGAAGCTCACAGTAGGAAAATCGTTTCAGTATCTGTCGCCGATAGTAATCACCACGGATGCGTCAGCCAGAGGCTGGGGAGCTCATGTACAGAACAGATGGATCCAAGGGAAATGGTCTCCCCAGGATCTGCAACAGTCCTCAAACTTCAAGGAGATGAAGGCTGTTCTGGAATCGCTGGTCCATTTTCAGACTCTCCTGGAAGGAAAATCGGTGCTGGTTCGCTCAGACAACCTCTCCACTGTGTTCTACCTGAACAAACAGGGAGGAACGAGGAGCCCATCCTTAATGAAATTATGCAAACGGATTTTCACCTGGGCAGAATCACATCTTTTGCAATTAAGAGCGATTCATATAAGAGGCTGTTACAATATACAAGCGGATCGTCTGAGTCGGATGACAGTCAGTCCGAGCGAGTGGGGTTTGAATCCGATTTACTTCAAGCAAATCATAGCCAGATGGGGTTGTCCAACCTGGGATCTGATGGCCTCTAGACAAAGTCGGAAACTCCAGAAGTTCTGTTCCCTGAGCAAGCACGACGGGCCGACAGTGGTAGACGCCTTCTCGATGTCTTGGAGTCACCTATTCGTCTACCTATTTCCACCAGTACCCCTCATACCGAGGGTTCTACAGAAGATTGCGGTAGAAAGACCCAAAGTAATATTGATAGCACCATTTTGGCCCCGGAGGTCATGGTTTCCTCTTCTTCTCCAGCTGTCCGAGGGGAACTATTGGAAGCTTCCATGTGCCCCCGACCTTCTCCTCCAGCAGGGGCTATTCCATCAGAACCTAGACAGGTTACACCTCACGGCCTGGATGTTGAGAGAAGCAGATTAGAAGAAGAGGGCCTACCAGCTTCGGTCATTGACACACTAATGAATTCCCGCAAGCGTTCTACCAACGTGAAATATGCCAAAGTATTGGGAAAATTCCGGTCTTGGTTGTCTGGGAAAGGATATGCGGAAATAAACATCTCCAGTATTCTTCAGTTCCTTCAAGACGGATTTGATATGGGCTTGAAGCCGAATACCTTAAAATCCCAGATGACTGCCATTAATATCTTGACAGAGAATAAATATCTATTTCATCCTCTGATAGTCAGATTCTTCAAGGCCTTGAAGAGGCTAAGACCGGTGATTCACGAACCCTTTCCTGTGTGGGACTTATCCCTAGTACTAAGGGGACTCACAAAACCACCTTTTGAACCATTGGAACAGGTGGACATCAGATATCTCTCCTGCAAAGTTCTGTTTCTTGTAGCCATTACGTCGGCGAAAAGATTGGGGGAACTACGAGCGTTATCTTCCAGACATCCATATATACGAATCCTTCCCGATGGGATATTGATCAGGACTATACCTTCCTTTCAACCAAAGGTTCCTTCCACTATGAATATTAATAGGGAAACCTTCTTGCCTACATTTTTTCCAAATCCGGCGGATGAAGAACAGGAGCAGTTACATATGCTGGATGTAAAGAGAGCAGTGGAAACATATTTGCGAAGAACGGAAGAGTTCCGGTTAGACGAAAGTCTTTTTTTTGCTTTATTCTGGACCGAGAAGAGGGCGAACGCCATCCAAAGATTCTCTCGCCCGGTGGATAAAGAACACCATCACAGAAACCTACTTGTTAGAGGGGGAAACTCCAGCACTTTCCATCAAGGCTCATTCCACAAGATCGACAGCAGCCTCTTGGGCGGAATATGGGCAGGTGTCTATACAAGAAATCTGCAGCGCAGCCTCCTGGTCCACTCCTTCCACCTTCGCAAAGCATTATCGCCTCGACATCGAGTCCAGGAGCTCAGCCTTTGGCACAGGCATTCTAAGTTCAGCTTCAGTATAATCCCCCCCTTTGGAATCTATAAAAATCCCATTCTGTGCTGCCGAGGACGATAAGGGAAAGTAGAAAATTGGTACCTGGAATTTTACTTTCCTTGAGTGCGAAGGCAGCACAGGCGTACCCTCCCTAATAAATTGTATTTTGTTCTGCAACTGTGTGGATCTATTTTTTAATACAAGGGGCAGTTGCATTCACCAGACCTTTATAGGTGTACTGATTATGTGATTGACTAATTGTTTGATTGTTTAAATCTAGGTGGGCGGTCCTAGGAAACTAAAGAGGTCAACGTTAACCCATTCTGTGCTGCCTTCGGACTCAAGGAAATTAAAATTCCAGGTACCAATTTTCTACTTTCTCACACGCACTAACCCACACTAGGCTGCAATTAAAGATTTCTGCCCAAAAAGGTTGCATTTCAAATAACTGAATATAACCCCTTTATATAAAGGGTGTATCTCACAATGACATCTGCAGCAAAGGCTGCTAAATAATTATTTTTTGCCCATACGGGTGTTTAATAACTGAATATTACAGCAGTATATAACCCAGGAATTTCAAATGTCTTGATGCTGCAAGGGTGGAAAAATGGTGTATTTTGCCCAAAAAAGAGTGTTTTATTAATAGAAGAATATAACCTCTGTATATAAAGGGTGTCTCTCACATGCCCTGATCCAGAATAGGCCTTAATTAAAGATTTGTGCCAAAAATGGCTGTATTTCAAATAACTGAATATAACCCCTGTATATAAAGGGTGTATCTCACACGCCCTGACCCACACTAGGCCTCAATTAAAAATTTGTGCCCAAAATGGCTGTATTTCAAATAACTCAATATAATCCCTGTACATAAGGGGTGTATCTCACACGCCCTGACCCACACTAGGCCGCAATTAAAGATTTGTGTCCAAAAAGACTGTGATCCAGCCTAGGCCTCAATTAAATTTTTTTGCCCAAAATAACTGTATTTCAAATACCTGAATAGAACTTCTGTATATAAAGGGTTTATCTCAAAATGACATCTGCAGCAAAGGCTGCCAAATAAACTTTTTTTGCCCAATCGGGTGTTTGTTTAATAACTGAATATGACAGCTGTATATAACCCTGCAATTTCAAACGTCTTGATGCTGCAAGGGTGGAAAAATTGTGTATTTTGCCCAAAAAAGGGTGTTTTATTAATAGAAGAATATAACCCCTGTATATAAAGGGTGTTTCTCACACGCCCTGACCCACACTAGGCCACAGTCAAAGATTTGTGCCAAAATGGCGTTTTTTTCAAATAACTGAATATAATCCCTATATATAAAGGCTGTATCTCACACGCCCTGACCCACACTAGGCCTCAATTAAAGATTTGTGGCCAAAAAGGCTTTTTTTTTTAAATAACTCAATATAACCCCTGTATATAAGAGGTGTATCTCACACGCCCTGATCCAGAATAGGCCTCAATTAAAGATTTGTGCCCAAAATGGCTATATTTCAAATAAATTAATATAACCCCTGTATATAAAGGGTGTATCTCACAAAGACATCTGCAGCAAAGGGTGCCAAATAAACTTTTTTTGCCCGAACGGGTATTTGTTTAATAACTGAATATAACAGCAGTATATAACCCTGGAATGTCAAACATCTTGATGCTGCAATGGTGGAAAAATTGTGTATTTTGCCCAAAAAGGGTGTTTTATTAATAGAAGAATATAACCTCTGTATATAAAGGGTGTATCTCACAAGCCCTGACCCACATTAGGCCACAGTTGAAGATTTATGCCCAAAATGGGTGTATTTCAAATAACTGAATATAACCCCTGTATATAAAGGGTGTTTCTCACACGCACTGACCCACACTAGGCCGCAATTAAAGATTTCTGCCCAAAAAGGTTGCATTTCAAATAACTCAATATAACCCCTGTATATAAAAGGTGTATCTCACACGCCCTGATCCAGAATAGGCCTCAATTAAAGATTTGTGCCCAAAATGGCTGTATTTCAAATAAATTAATATAACCCCTGTATATAAAGGGTGTATCTCACAAAGACATCTACAGCAAAGGGTGCCAAATTATATTTTTTTGCCCATACGGGTGTTTGTTTAATAACTGAATATTACAGCAGTATATAAATCAGGAATTTCAAATGTCTTGATGCTGCAAGGGCGGAAAAATTGTGTATTTTGCCCAAAAAAGGGTGTTTTATTAATAGAAGAATATAACCTCTGTATATAAAGGGTGTATCTCACATGCCCTGATCCAGAATAGGCCTTAATTAAAGATTTGTGCCCAAAATGGCTGTATTTCAAATAACTGAATATAACCCCTGTATATAAAGGGTGTATCTCACACGCCCTGACCCACACTAGGCCTCAATTAAAGATTTGTGCCCAAAATGGCTGTAATTCAAATAACTCAATATAATCACTGTATATAAAGGGTGTATCTCACACGCCCTGACCCACACTAGGCCGCAATTAAAGATTTGTGTCCAAAAAGACTGTATTTCAAATAACTGAATATAACCCCTGTACATAAAGGCTGTATCTCACAATGATATCTGCAGAAAAGGCTGCCAAATAAACTTTTTTGCCCAAATGGGTGTTTGTTTAATAACTGAATATGACAGCAGTATATAACCTTGGAATTTCAAACTTCTTGATGCTGCAAGGGAGGAAAAATTGTTTATTTTGCCCCAAAAAGGGTGTTTTAGTAATAGAAGAATATAACCCCTGTATATAAAGGGTGTTTCTCACATGCCCTGACCCACACTAGGCCGCATTTAAAGATTTGTGCCCAAAATGGCTGTGTTTCAAATAACTGAATATAAACCCTGTATATAAAGAGTGTTTCTCATACGCCCTGACCCACACTAGGCCTCAATTAAAGATTTGTGCACAAAATGGCTGTATTTCTAATAACTGAATATTACCCCTGTATATAAAGGGTGTATCTCACAATGACATCTGCAGCAAAGGCTGCCAAATATTTTTTTGCCCAAATGGGTGTTTGTTTAATAACTGAATATGACAGCAGTATATAACCCTGGGATTTCAAACGTCTTGAAGCTGCAAGGGCGTAAAAATTGTGTATTCTGGCAAAAAGGTGTGTTTTTAAAAACCAAGAAAATTATGGCTGTATTTCTAGCTTAAATTGCACACTGACTAATCCAGATGTTGTATATTGCCAAATAAGTGTGTGTTTTTTTTTACTAACAGAATATGAAAGCTGTATATATTAAACTAGAATTTCACACTTGCAGATCTGTAAAATACTGGATTTTGGCAAAAAAAAAAGTGTATTTTTAAAAGCACAGAAAATGATTGCTGTATTTCTAGCTTAAATTGCACACTGACCAGTCCAGATGTTGTATATTGCCAAAAAAGTGTTTTTTTACTAACAGAATATGAAATCTGTATATAATGTTGTAAAATAGTGTATTTTGCACAAAAATTGTGTTTTTTTAAAAAAAATCTGAAAATTATTGTGTATTTCTAGCTTAAATTGCACACTGACTAATCCTGCAAATGCACCAGATGTTGTATATTGCCAAAAATTTAGATTTTTTACAACCAGATTATTAGTGCAGTTTTCCAAGATTAGATTTCAATGTCACAAAAGCTCAGAAGCAGTGCTGGTGCATTGAGCTTGCATAAAATGCCCGCTGTCGCCGCCCACCTAACTATCAGACGGGTAAAAGTTATTTTTTTTTCGGTTACTGGGCTCAGGGCAGGGTAAAAAGATTGTGCCCTGCACCCACACAACTAAATGTATGTCAATCGCTGAGTTAGATTCACGTTCTGAAACAAAGATTCTCTCCTATTCTCAACCTGAAATCACCAGCCGCATCCTATCCCTACAGTAGTAACAGCAGAGTGACATGCAGTGCTATGTGACTCCATCTTATATAGAGGCTGGGTCACATGCTGCACTGGCTAATCACAGCCATGCCATTAATAGGCATGGCTGTGATGGCTTCTAAGGGCACAGAGTTAAACGCTTGTTGATTGTCTGCTCAGCAGCCTTTCAAAAAGCGCAAAGAAATCGCAGAACACCGAACCCAAACTTTTACTGAAATGTTCGGGTTCGGGTCCTAAAATACTAAAGTTTGGTACGAACCCGAACTTTACAGTTCGGGTTTCCTCAACCCTATTGCTGAGGTGTTATCAAAGCCCAGGTTGCCTTGATAGCGGTCTTCAGCTCATCTGCATTGTCGGATCTGGTGTCTCTCATCCTATTCTTGACAATAACCCATAGATTCTCTGTGGGGCTTAGGTCAGATGAATTTGCTGGCCAGTCAAGCACAGTGATACTGTGGTTATTAAAGTCCTGCTAGAATAATAAATCAGCATTTCCATAAAGCTTGTCAGCAGAGGGGGGCATGAAGTGTTCTAAAATGTACTGTTAGTAGATGGCTGCACTGGCTTTGGACCTCCAGCAAGTTGGACTGTGTGTCTCTCCACTCATCCTCCAGACTCTGGGACCTTGATTTCCAAATGAAATGCAAAATTTACTTTCATCTGAAAACAGGATTTTGGACCACTGAGCAACAGTCCTGGTCTTTTTCTACTTAGCCCAGGTAATACATTTCCGCTGTTGTCTCTAGATCCTGAGTGGCTTTACACAAGGAATGCAAAAGTTGTAGTACATGTCCTGGATATGTCTGTGTGTGGTGGCTCTTGAAGCTCTGCCTCCAGCTGCTGTCCACTCCTTGTGAATTTCCCCAAAATTCTTGAATGGTCTTTTCTTGGTCAATCCTTTCAAGGCTGTTGTTTGTGCACCTTTTTCTACCGCACCTTTTCCTTCCACTCAACTTTCAATTAATATGCTTCTATACAGCACTCTGTTAACAGCCAACATCTTTAGAAATTACTTTGTGGCTTACTCTCCTTGTTGAGGGCGTCAATGACTGTCTTCTAGACCAGTGTTTCCCAACCAGTGTGCCTCCAGCTGTGGCAAAACTACAACTCCCAGCATTCCCGGACAGCCTTTGGCTGTGCGGGCATGCTGGGAGTTGTAGTTTTGCAACAGCTGGAGGCACACTGGTTGGGAAACACTGTTCTAGACAACTGTCAAGTCAGCAGTCTTCCCCATGATTGTGAAGAATATGAAAGCTGTATATATTAAACTTGAATTTAACACTTACAGATCAGGAAAATAGTGTTTTTGGCTAAAAAGTCTGTTTTTAAAACCCCAAGAAATGATGGGTGTATTTCTAGCTTAAATTGCACACTGACGGGGCGGAGCTAGCGCCTGAGGAAGATGGTGGTGTGTGTCTGAGCTCCGTCTGACATACAGTGCTTTACCGCAGCCTACGCCAGCTATACCGACCTGATCATGGTCAAAATAGGCAACCCGAGACAGAGAGATACCCCGCAGCACCAGAAGCAATCTGTTACCTCCGGGGACATGGATAAGTTCATCAAAAAAGCGGCGGCAGTTCACGTCGCTAAAGAAACTAAAATGGCGCCCGCGGCTGCACCCGAAGACGAGTACATAAACTCAGAGGGAAGAGACAGTGATTCAGAAGAAGCGGGCGGACGCCAAAACCTCCCCATTTCCAGGAAATACCTAAAGTCGGTCCTCACTAAGGCCCTGGAACCGCTGGTGAGTGAAGTCTCTTCCATGAGACAAGATATTAAACATATCGGGGGCAGGGTAGAGGATCTGGAGACGGCGCATCACGCTGCGCTAGACTTCCAGGCGGCGGCTTCTACAAGCTTACAAATGGTTCAATCTCACCTGAATAACGTTTATGCGGCCTTAGAAGACCAAGAGAACCGGGGCAGAAGGAACAACCTGAGGTTCCGAGGCTTGCCTGAATCGATCATAGCCTCAGAAATACCGGAGGCGATGAAGGCCTTGTGTGAGCAACTGCTAGGCCCCGAATATCCCAGCCCGATAATAGAGAGAGCGCACAGGGCCCTCAGACCTAAACCGAAACCAGCTGAACCGCCGAGAGATATAATATGCCGGTTCCTAAACTTCCAAGATAAAGAAGCTGTGCTGGAGTGCGCCAGGAAGAAATCGGAAGTTTTATTCAGAGACTATCGCATCCATGTGTACCAAGACTTGGCTCCGATCACACTGAAAAAACGCAAGGTGCTTAAACCCCTGACAGAGTGGCTCATCCAAAGGAAGATCACCTATAGATGGACTTTCCCCTTTGGCATCTCGTTTCTATACAACGGGAGCAGGATCACCATCAGAACCCACGCTGACCTGGATCAAATGTTCCAACATCTTGAGATTCCTAACATGGAAATTGAGAACTGGGACTTAATTCAAGATGTCGCATCCTTGCCAGATGTTCCAAAGCCACAGCTTTTTGAACCCAGGAGGACCCCTAAATCCCAGCGTCAGAGAAAGAAAACCAACTCCATTACTCCGCGACGCCTCTCCACGGACTCTTTTTGATCCATTTGGAGTCTATTATGCAGGATGATCTCTACACCTGTTCTATGTTTCAAGAAAGTGATTGAGGGAATGTTTGATCTCTCTTGCTTATAAGTATAAGTATTCAGGTTACAATAACCGATTGTACTATCTCTAGCTGTTTGCCTAAGTATCCCCCCTCCAACCTAGTCCTTTCCCTTCCCCTCCCCCTCCCCCCTTCCTTTTTCTTACCCTATACTCCCCCCCATCCTTGTTTCCTCTCCACTACATAGCAGCATACGACTTAGAAGCTGTTAGGAGGATGTCCTTAACCTATGTAGTGGAGGAGCTGACGCATTTGCTCTCCTCCAGTCTCCAGCCCCTATTCTCTTAGAGCTTTCCATTGCTTAGGTCGGTAGTATTAGAGCGGGTTTGTTCCCTTCCTCTGATACTAGTCTGATGCTTCCTTGGTAAAGCTCTGTACTTAAAGGGTTTACCTGTATTCCCTCCTACACTGAGTTATGTCTTTGCAGAAATACTGCTTATGTCTTTTGTTTTTCTATTGTTCTTTTAGTTACCATGTTCGTAATGTTACCGCGTCACCTGAAGACTTCAGAAAGATGGCTTTGGTATGGGCTGCACAACTAAGGTTTGACTTATCCCCAACTCTGATCATGGGTCTTTGTTATTATGAGCCTAAACTTGTTCATCTGCACATAACTTGCACGAAATTTCTCTCCTCTCGTATCCCAGATGGATGACCTCAAGATAGCATCTTACAACGTAAGAGGCTTTAACTCGCCTGCTAAAAGGGGCCAGATATTTGGAATGCTGAGAAGAGAGGGGGTAAAGGTGGTCTTTCTTCAGGAAACGCACCTGAAGCTGGGACATTTCCCCAATCTTTCACACTCCTATTTTTCCCAATGGTACCACAGCGGTTCTAGCTCTTCCAATTCAAGAGGGGTCAGTATAGGACTCCAGAGGGGAGTCCAATTCCAGCACTTAGACCAGGTTCTGGATCCTGAGGGTAGGTTCTTAATGCTGAAAGGAAAAATCGCCCAACACACCTACACCTTTATTAACGTATATGTTCCTAACAAGAAACAAATTCCCTGGCTAAAAAACATTTTAGAGAAAGTGAACAAATTTGGGGAGGGAACCTTGGTGATGGGAGGAGACTTCAACCTAGTAATGAATCCTCTTTTGGACTCTTCTTCTGGCAAATCCGCACATTCCCAGTCAGCGGTACGTTCCCTGACTTCGAAGTTGTGGAGAGCTCATCTTATTGATGTTTGGCGAACGTTTCATCCAGACACTAAAGACTACTCCTTTCACTCAACAGTTCATGACTAGTATCAGCGTCTGGACTACCTTTTTGTCTCTAAAAACCACCTGCAATATTGTAAAGACACAAAAATAGGTAACATCCTACTATCCGATCACTCCCCTATTTACCTGACCCTCACTCCTCCAAGAATAAATAAAACCCCTAAACCTTGGAGGCTGAATGAGCAACTGCTAGGTAATCCTGAAGCCAGGTCAAAAATTGAGACAGCCCTTGGAGATTATTTTGATCTAAATGCCTCATCAGAAACTTCTGCCCAGACCCTTTGGGATGCCCACAAGACGGTCGTGAGAGGCCATTTTATCAGTATAGGAACTTACCTTAAAAAATTGAGGAACAAACAAATAGATGAATTACATGTGAATATCACCAAACTAGAACAAACACATAAAATCTCCCTACTCAAGTCTCACCTAGAAGAGTTAAATGGATATAGACGCTCTCTTAGAGACCTTCTTAACTCTATCTCAGCAAAGTACTACCTCAACTCACAACACAAGGTCTTTGCCCACGGGAATAAGGCCTCGAGATTTGTGATGAACAGGGTCAAAGGGAGGAGGTCAAGCAACTTTGTCCACAAAATTACAACTAGTTCGGGCTCTCATGCCTTTGACTCTGAACAAATTGCATCGCAATTTCGAGATTTTTATGAATCCCTATATAACATAGACACCCACTCTTCCCCTCCTGCCACCTCCGAATCCTCATTTCCTCTTTCTACCTACTTAGAGAAACTACATCTTCCTTCTCTGACTGAGGAAAATAGAACAATGCTAGCTTCTCCCTTCACACCAAAGGAACTTCTAGAGGCTATCCGTAGCTCCCCCAAAGGGAAAAGCCCAGGCCCAGATGGCCTACCTATATCATACTACTCAACATTTCAAGAGACTCTTATTCCTCATCTAATTCCTCTCTTTAACCAAACATTATCTAATACCCCTCTATCTAGTGACATGACCAAAGCTCACATTGTGCTAATCCCCAAAGAGGGTAAGGACCCAACACTTTGCCCTAGCTATAGGCCCATCTCTCTCCTTAACATTGACCTTAAACTGTTAGCCAAATTACTGGCAAATCGTCTAGCTTTGATTTTGCCTTCTCTGATCCACAGAGATCAAACTGGCTTTGTTAGGGGGAGAGAGGGCAAGGATAACACCGCTAGAGTCTTAAATATTCTCTTTCACGCGAAGAAGAAATCCCTGCCTTTAGTCCTTCTCAGCACAGATGCTGAGAAGGCTTTCGACAGGGTTAAATGGTCATTTATGCATGCAGTTCTCTCCTCGCAAAGATTCCCGACCCCTTTCCTCTCTGCCATAGAAGCCATGTACTCAAAGGCCTCTGCCTCCATTTCGGTCAATAATATTATTTCTTCTCCCTTTCTTATTAGGAACGGTACTAGACAGGGCTGTCCCCTTTCCCCCCTCCTCTTTGTTTTAACCATGGAACCCCTTCTGCAAACCATCAGATCAGATAGAGACATAAGAGGGGTAGATCTGGGGGATCAGGAACATAAAGCGGCGGCCTTTGCCGACGATTTACTGTTGATGATCAGTAACCCTGCTGTTGCTCTCCCTAAGATCTATCATCATCTAGAGATGTTTGGTAAAATGTCCAATTTCAAAGTTAACCATGGTAAATCCCTAATTATTCAAACCGGCCTCTCCCGTTGCTTGGCAAAACGACTAGAAAGAGAATCACCTTTTAATTGGTCAAGTCCCCACTTAACCTACCTAGGGGTTAAAATTAGCAATGATCCTTCCCAGCTGTTCGCTTTAAATTATTTACCCCTCCTGAGCCATATCTCTACATCCCTTACAAATTTGGATTTGCCGATTCTATCTTGGTTTGGCAGAAAAAATTTACTCACTTCCCTAGTTTTACCTAAATTGACCTATCTAATTCAGGTGCTCCCTATCCCTATCCCTTCCTCATACTACACTTCTCTTCGTTCACTATTTAGCGCTTTTATTTGGATGGGAAAGAAAGCTCGTCTCTCGTACACAACCCTAAATAGACCTAAAATCTTGGGAGGAATTTCCCTTCCAGATCCGGAACTATACGGGAAAGCCGTTCTGTTAGCCAGAGCCTTGGATTGGTTGAGAGCCCCCTCTCACAAATCCTGGGTCCGTATGGAACAGTCATTAATTAACTCATCCTTTAGAGCGCTTCTTCTGGGACACAGATGTCTTCCCCCCCTTCCCTCAGAAGCAACCCCTATAATTAAGGCTACTTATAATGCTTGGAAATGGTTCCAATCTACTCACCTTCATGTTCCCTTTCCCTCACCTCTTCTACGGGTAGGGGATGTCCTACGCACTGCTCCTAATGTATTACAAGACAGCATGCCCACGCACCTCAGAAATTCCGACATTAGATTGAGGGACCTACTCATTGACAACGTTCCTTTTTCTTTGAATAAATTGAGAGAGAGTCTTGCAATCCCTCACTCCCGTACGCTTAATAACCCAATTTACTTTATTAATACATACCTGTCCCTACACATTTCGGTGGGAGATTTAATAAGACCTTTAACGTGGTTTGAGAGTCTGATAGACAATTCATTAGGCCCCACAAAGACCATATCGCAGTTATACAGTCGATTCAGATCCCATACTTCTAATGTTTTACCATCTTTCATTGGCCTTTGGGAGAAAGAACTAAACCGAACCTTTACCGACAAAGAAACTGCCACCATACTGTTATCTCCGCATAAGTCATCTAGATGCGTACGTATTCAAGAAAACGCCTATAAAATTATGACCAGATGGTACAAAACTCCGGATATTGTCTCCAGATACTCGGTTTCAGGTTGTGATAGATGCTGGAGATGTCTGTCAGACAGAGGCTCCTTTACTCACATATGGTGGACATGCCCTAAACTCTTTAAGTGGTGGGAGAAAATATTCCAGATAGCTAATCACGTTTGCGGGGCATATCTAGCCCCTTCCCCGGAAATAGCCCTCCTGAACGTCTTTCCGTCCGGACAGAAGATCACTAATATAGCTCTTTTTAAGCACTTATTAGCAGCTGCCAGATTTCTTATCCCGAGACTTTGGCTCTCTACTGAAATTCCTTCAGTTGACCAATGGCTTCTAAAAGTAGACCAAATCCATAGATTTGAAGAAATCTCCTCTTGGGAACTAAGGAACTTTCAAAGTTTTATGGGAATGTGGAAGGAGTGGAAGACGTTCAGGAGCCTCAATGACCTGTCTCTCTTCCATCTCTAATCTCTATTCCTTCTCTAATCTGAAACTCTTTGGTTTATATGAGTTGTAATCATATCTTCCTCAAATTGTGACCTTTTTGACCCAAATAAGCATTTCAAGATTCGCATCCTCAATCAGTGCAAGTCTCCTACCTTCCGCACCCATACCAATCCATCCATGATTACTCTATTATACAATAATGTTCAAGATATTTTTTGACAGATACGTAATCTTGTAATGATACTGCCACTTTTGCTTGTCATTTTGTTCTGTGACGCCATTGTTACTGGTTACTGGTGTCTAACTGTCATTGACTGCGAGGTTTGTAACCTCCATTTGTTATATCTCTTTGATTTCAATAAAGCACTTTGAAAATCAAAAAAAAAAATAAAAAATTGCACACTGACGAATCCAGATGTTGTATATTGCCAAAAATATGTGTTTTTTTGGTAAAAGAATATGAAAGCTGTATATATTAAACTTGAATTTGACACTTGCAGATCTGGAAAATACTGTTTTTTGGCAAAAAAAGTGTGTTTTTAAAACCCCAGAAAATGATGGCTGTACTTCTAGCTTAAATTGCACACTGACTAATCCATATGTTGTATACTGCCAAAAAAAGTGTTTTTATTGGTAACAGACTATGAAAGCTGTATATATTAAACTTGAATTTAACACTTACAGATCAGGAAAATACTGTTTTTTGGCAAAAAAAAGGTGTGTTTTTAAAACCCCAGAAAATGATGGCTGTATTTCTATCTTAAATTGCACACTGACTAATCCAGAAGTTGTATATTTCTCCAAAAATTGGGATTTTCAATGTCCCAAAAGCTCAGATGCAGTGCTGGTGCACGGAGCTTGCATAAAATGGCCGCCGCCCACCTAACTGACTTATTAAAGTTTTTTTTTTTTTTCGGTCACTGGGCTCAGGGCAGGATAAAAGAATTGTGCCCTGCACCCACAAAACACAATGTATGTAGATTGCTGCGTTAGATTCAGATTTTGAGCAAAGAGTCTTTCCTATTCTCTCCCTGAAATCACCAGCAGCATCCTCTCCCTACACTAAGCACAGCAGAGTGACGTGCAGCGCTACGTGACTCAAGCTTATATAGAGGCTGGGTCATATGCTACACTGGCCAATCACAGCCATGCCATTATTAGGCATGGCTGTGATGGCTTCTAAGGTCAGACAGTTAACCGCTTGTTGATTGACTGCTCTGCAGCCTTTCAAAAATCGCCAAGAAATCGCCTAACACCGAACCCGAACTTTTACTGAAATGTTCGGGTTCGGGGTCCAAAAATCCAAAAATTTGTTATGAACTGGAACTTTACTTATTAGCCGTTGTGTGGTGAAGTGATAAAATTGCAACCCTTTTGATGCGTATTAGTGGCACAAAAAAAACTGCATTTGCTGTTCAGCATACAGTTATATGTTCTAAAGCCCTTTATGGAGTTTATTAGTGGCACAAAAATACATATTATTTGCCGTTCAGCGATGCAGTTATATGTTCTAAAGATCTTTTTGGTGTGTATTTAGTGGCATAAAAAAAGTATTTGCTGTTTTGTGGTGAAGTGTGAAAATTACAACCCTTTTTGGCGTGTATTAGTGACAAAAAAATAAGGACCTATTTGCCGTTCAGCGGTGCAGTCGTATGTTCTAAAGCCCTTTTTGGCATGTATTATTGGCAAAAAATATATATTATTTGCCTTTTAGCGGTGCAGTTATATGTTCTAAAGCCTTTTGTGGTGTGTATTAGTGGGAAATAAGGGCTTTTTAGTCGTTGTGTGGTGAAGTGAGAAAATTACTTTTGTGTTTTGTTTTTTTTATTTCCTTTTTATTTATTTATTTGATATAACAGCATGTCAGACAGTGAAGTTCCACAGGCCCTGCACAGGGGAATGGCAGAGGCATAAATGTTTCTGGCGCAGACACAGGTCGCAGCAGAGTAAGGGGCATGGCAGCAGGAGTTGCAGTGAGAGGCCTGAGCTCCCGGTGTCATCTAGCTGTTGTGTCTTGACCAGCAACCCAACGGTTCTTGAATGGTTGACTCAGTCACCAACTTCTTACCAAGTGACATCAGACACAACCCTTAGTTGGCATGGCCCGGGACCAGGTCCTGTGCCCTCACCTGTCCTCAATCTGCCTCTGTCCTTTTCTGTTCCCTCAGCCAGAAAAGTATTATATGCTGTGGTCTCAGCTCCACCATGAGCTATTAGAGGATAGTCAGCTGCTACTAGCCAGCCAAGATGTGGAGGAAACATCCTCCGCTTCCTCCGCTAGGCGGGCAAGTAGTGATGAGAAGAGTGGCATGGAACCTGCTGTTGCGAGCGGTCAGGCTCCTGACCCAGACACTGTTGAGGAGGACATCAGTGACTTGCAGACAGTACTCGATGATGATGATTTAGCTGATCACACTTGGGAGCAGGGGGTTAATCATCATCAGGGAAAGAGGGTGGCAGCTTGCCCGTGAGGCACTGGCAGAGTCAGCAAGTCTCTAGTGTGGCCTGGAGTCAGCAGGGTGGCAGCAGTGGGAGGTCGGGAGCCAAATGTGCCCAGGGTAGACCACCCGCTTCGCAGAAGCCTACCTGCCTGAAAAGTAGTGCTGCAGGGGTTCTCAGAAGCAGCGGTGGAAGCAGTCAGTCAGTACAGAGTATTGGGGGTAAAATCACCTACTCGGCGCTGTGGCAGTTTTTTGTTAAGCCGCTGGAGGAGGTAAACATGGCCATTTGTAGAATATGTGGGCAGAAGGTGAAGCGTGGCCAGGGTGCCAATGTTGGCACCACGGCCCTGCGTCAACATATGCAGCGTCAGCCTGGGAGAACCGTGGCACAGAAGCTGAATATGCTCCCAGCCAAGTTGCTGGTGCTTAAGTCCCTCCCTTTCCAAGTGGTGGGTTCCCTTTCAGAGAACTGATGGCTTGTGCAAAGCCGAGGTGGAGAGTCCCAAGCCGTCATTTCTTTGCCAAAAATGCTGTACCAGCCCTGCACACACATGTAGAACAGAAGGTGGACTAGTCCTTGAGCCTGTTGGTGTCTGTCAAAGTGGATGGGAGCATCGACATGTGGAGCTGTAACTATGGTCAGGGACAATACATGTCTTTTACCGCCCACTGGCTCCGCCTCTGCCTTCTCATCCTCCATCGTGTCCTCAGCCTCCACTGCAGGGACAATTCACGGTGCCCCTCCTGCATACCACATGTTCAGAGCACGGCAGTGTCATGCTGTTCTGCACCTCTTTTGCCCCTGCCGAACTTAGTCACTGCTCCGTGTCCTTCATTAAGAAATCGAATCCTGGCAATCTCTGCAACAACTCAAAATCGAAACCATGGCATGCTGAGCCACTTCGCCCAGCATGGCACACGGGTTCAATCTGGTTGTCAAGCGGTTCCTGAAGTCTTCCACCCATCTGCAAGACATCCTAAAATTGGGCAGGAAACTTTGCATACACTTCAGCCACTCGTACACCACAAAGCACAACCTTTTTGAACTGCAGCAGCAGAACGGCATCCCCTAAGATAGGCTGATATGCAACGTTTTCACCCATTGGGATTCCACCCTTCGTATGTTGGACCGACTATACGAACAGAGAAAAAGTCCATAAACAATTTCTTGATGATGCAAGTGGACAGGAATACTCCCCTGTGTAAGCTCGATGTCAGCCAGTGGCAGCTCATGCGTGACACCTTCCGTTTGCTCAGACCCTTTGGGGAGGCCACGTTATTAGTCAGTCGCTAGGACTACTGGGTGAACGCCATCATTCCACTGCTATATGTCCTGGAACAGATGCTGGTAAATCTGGCTGGTCAGGGGACTGGAGACGTGGTGCCTAGATCTCACTGCAACATGAACCCTGTTGGGGCTGAACTGGAGGAGGAGGAGGATGAGGACATTGGAGCACAAGCAATGTGTAGCGAAATTGGTGGTTTTTCTACACAGGTAGAAGCAGGAGCAGCCAGAGGAGTTACAGGGCGATGAGGAAGACGAGGCAGAGGACCCAGACACACCATGGCAGTATGCAGTTGAGATGGAGGCAGGGAGTCCCTCCGAGTCACTTGCACAAATGGCCCGATGCATGCTCACTCGCTTGCGTAGTGACAGCCGAATTGTCACTATTTGGCAGAAGGATGACTTCTAGCTCTCCACCTTGTTGGACCGCTACCGGTCCAAAATGGGGGATTTTTTACACCAGCTGAAAGGGAGGACAAACTGAACTACTATAGAGAGATCCTATATATTTAGTTGGCTGCTGCCTATCTGCGCCATCGTCCATTCTCTCGTAGGTCTGACCGGGGGGCCCTCTGTTGCAGGGGGGGTGGGGTAGGAGCAGTTCCAGCTCCAACTTGAGTCTAGTGTCACTAATGAGCAGCTTTCTTCACCCTCCTAGTGAATAAACTATTCACCAGCAGCAGCAACAGCTAGACCTGGAGCAGGACCTGAAACAGCAGGTGGTGGCATACTTGGATAGCACCCTGCCACCCCACATTAAAGATCCGCTGGACTACTGGGCAGCCAAACTGGATTTGTGGCAGTAATTGGCAAAGTTTGCCCTGGAAAAGCTGTCCTGTCTGTCCAGAAGTGTGGCATTAGAGCGGGTGTTTAGGTTAACTAAATAGCGGGGGCTATAGTTACCCCAAGAAGAACTCGCCTGTCCACCTAAAATGTGGAGAGACTGACCTTTGTCAAGATAAATCAGGCCTGGATTAGCCAGGATTTCCACTCACCAATGCCTGATGCATCAGACTAGATCATCCATGATGCCACACCAACACTGTGACAAAAGAGACCATTTTCTTCTGGCTACCTGCCTCAGCTACTATTCTGATGCTGCCACCCGCCTGATGCCACACATCTGATGCCAAGTGCTCCTTCTTTCACCCACCATCTTCAACTGGTACTGGTATTGCCACCCACCTCCCCAGTCTGTCACAGGCAGGGCTGGTGTTAGGGGGGCAAACTGGGCAATTGCCCAGGGCCCCCATTGTCTAGGGGGCCCCTGCTTCAGTACTGCTGTTCAGCTGAACGTCCCAGGAAGAAAACGGTACAGTGCAGTGTAAGGTCCCCTCCCTCACATACAAGAGAAATCATTAACACAGTGCTGGCAGGACCTGTGATAATGTCAGATGCAGGAGGCAGAGCTCAGCAGAGAAGAGGGGATATAGGAATTGCGATTACCTCACCATCATGTGACCAGAACAGGAGACAGAGCTCAGCAGTGCTGTAAAGTAATGAAGAAGAAGAAGACCAGCCATGCATGTGAATAAGTATGGATTCAATGTGCCAGGGAAATGCTGGGAGTTGTAGTCCTCTCCTCTTATTTCTCCTGTTATGAAATATCAGAGTACATTACAAGAGGAGGTATTAGGAAAGGACTACAACTTCCAGAGTGTCCAGCTTTTTATGTAACATCAGAGTATATTTCAAGAGGAGGTATAAGAGGAGAGGACTACAACTCTCAGCATGTCAAGGCCATTATTATATTATATCAGGGTACATTACAACACCCTGGATATGCTAGGAGTTGTATACCTCCTCTGTACTCTGAAATTACATAATAACTACTTGGACATGCTGGAAGTTGTAGTCTTCTCTTATACATCCTTAGCAATGTACTCTGTTATTAAATAATAATGGCTTGGACATGCTGGGAGTTGTACTCCCATCCTCTTATACGTCCCCCTGTAATGTGCTCTGATATTAAGTAATATACATGATGGGCGTTATAGTCCTCTCCTGTTAAACCTCCTGCAGTAATGTGCTCTGAATTAGGGCCAGGACGAGGGATAGGGGAGGGTAGTCATCCGCCTAGGGCCACTTTGCTACCCATAAAGGGGGGCGCACTCATGGGGGTCCAACTTCGCAAGTCTCAGGCCGCTAGGTCTCAAGCCTGCGAGGCGTTAGAACAGAGCAAGAAGCAGAAATGAAATCACTGCAACCTCCTGCTATGGGTCTCACATGATGGCGTTGTCATGTGAGACCCGGAGCAGGAGTGGTGATGTAATTGAGATCGCATGCATCAGGATGCAGCAACATAAGCCACAGATAAAACTACAGTGGCGGGGGGACGGAAGGGAGGTATGTTATTTTTTTATACAAAATGTCCTCACTGCTGGGGGTATCAGGGATGGGGGGAAGAAGATCATTATTTATACTTGGCACTACTGGGGAGGGATGGAGGAGCATTTTATACATACTGGCACTATAGTGTAACATTATATATATATACAGTACAGACCAAAAGTTTGGACACACATTCTCATTCAAAGAGTTTTTTTTTTTTTTTTTTCATGACTACGAAAATTGTAGATTCACACTGAAGGTATCAAAACTATGAATTACCACATGTGGAATTATATACATAACAAAAAAGTGTGAAACAACTGAAAATTTGTCATATTCTAGGTTCTTCAAAGTAGCCACCCTTTGCTTTGATTACTGCTTTGCATACTCTTCGCATTCTCTTGATGAGCTTCAAGAGGTAGTCACCTGAAATGGTTTTCACTTCACAGGTGTGCCCTGTCAGGTTTAATAAGTGGGATTTCTTGCCTTATAAAAGGGGTTGGGACCATCAGTTGCGTTGTGGAGAAGTCAGGTGGATACACAGCTGATAGTCCTACTGAATAGACTGTTAGAATTTGTATTATGGCAAGAAAAAAGGAGCTAAGTAAAGAAAAACGAGTGGCCATCATTACTTTAAGAAATGAAGGTAAGTCAGTCTGAAAAATTGGGAAAACTTTGAAAGTGTCCCCAAGTGCAGTCACAAAAACCATCAACCGCTACAAAGAAACTGGCTCACATGCGGACCGCCCCAGGAAAGGAAGACCAAGAGTCACCTCTGCTGCGGAGGATAAGTTCATCGGAGTCACCAGCCTCAGAAATCACAGGTTAACAGCAGCTCAGATTAGAGACCAGGTCAATGCCACACAGAGTTCTAGCAGAAGACACATCTCTAGAACAACTGTTAAGAGGAGACTGTGTGAATCAGGCCTTCGTGGTAGAATATCCGCTAGGAAACCACTGCTAAGGACAGGCAACAAGCAGAAGAGACTTGTTTGGGCTAAAGAACACAAGAAATGGACATTAGACCAGTGGAAATCTGTGCTTTGGTCTGATGAGTCCAAATTTGGGATCTTTGGTTACAACCACCGTGTCTTTGTGCGACGCATAAAAAGTGAACGGATGGACTCTACATGCCTGGTTCCCACCGTGAAGCATGGAGGAGGAGGTGTGATGGTGTGGGGGTGCTTTGCTGGTGACACTGTTGGGGATTTAATCAAAATTGAAGGCATACTGAACCAGCATGGCTACCACAGCATCTTGCAGTGGCATGCTATTCCATCCGGTTTGCGTTTAGTTGGACCATAATTTATTTTTCAACAGGGCAATGACCCCAAACACACCTCCAGGCTGGGCTATTTGACCATGAAGGAGAGTGATGGTGTGCTGCGCCAGATGACCTGGCCTCCACAGTCACCGGACCTGAACCCAATTAAGATGGTTTGGGGTGAGCTGGACCGCAGAGTGAAGGCAAAAGGGCCAACAAGTGCTAAGCATATCTGGGAACTCCTTCAAGACTGTTGGAAGACCATTTCAGGTGACTACCTCTTGAAGCTCATCAAGAGAATGCCAAGAGTGTGCAAAGCAGTAATCAAAGCAAAAGGTGGCTACTTTGAAGAACCTAGAATATGACATATTTTCAAATGTTTCACACTTTTTTGTTATGTATATAATTCCACATGTGTTAATTCATAGTTTTGATGCCTTCAGTGTGAATCTACAATTTTCATTGTCATGAAAATAAAGAAAACTCTTTGAATGAGAAGGTGTGTCCAAACTTTTGGTCTGTACTATATATATATATATATATATATATATATATATATACACTTTTTTTCAAAAAAAATAAAGGGAACACTTAAACTCCAAGTCAATCACACTTCTGTGAAATCAAACTGTCGACTTAGGAAGCAACACTAAGTGACAATCAATTCCACATGCTGTTGTGCAAATGGGATAGACAACAGGTGGAAATTATAGGCAATTAGCAAGACACCCCCAATAAAGGAGTGGTTCTGAAAGTGGTGACCACAGACCACTTCTCAGTTCCTATGCTTTCTGGCTGATGTTTTGGTCACTTTTGAATGCTGGCGGTGCTTTTACTCTAGTGGTAGCATGAGACGGAGTCTAGAACCCACACAAGTGGCTCAGGTAGTGCAGCTTATCCAGGATGGCACATCAATGCGAGCTGTGGCAAGAAGGTTTTCTGTGTCTGTCAGCGTAGTGTCCAAAGCATGGAGGCGCTACCAGGAGACAGGCCAGTACATCAGGAGACGTGGAGGAGGCCGTAGGAGGGCAACAACCCAGCATCAGGACAGCTACCTCCGCCTTTGTGCAAGGAGGAACAGGAGGAGCACTGCCAGAGCCCTGCAAAATGACCCCCAGCAGGCCACAAATGTGCATGTGTCTGCTCAAACGGTCAGAAACAGACTCCATGAGGGTGATATGAGAGCCTGACATCCACAGGCGGGGGTTATGCTTACAGCCCAACACCGTGCAGGACGTTTGGCATTTGCCAGAGAACACCAAGATTGGCAAATTCGCCACTGGCGCCCTGTGCTCTTCACAGATGAAAGCAGGTTCAGACTGAGCACATGACAGATGTGACAGAGTCTGGAGACACCATGGAGAACGTTCTGCTGCCTGCAACATCCTCCAGCATGACCGGTTTGGCATTGGGTCAGTAATGGTGTGGGGTGGCATTTCTTTGGAGGACCACACAGCCCTCCATGTGCTTGCCAGAGGTAGCCTGACTGCCATTATGTACCGAGATGAGATCCTCAGACCCCTTGTGAGACCATATGCTGGTGCGGTTGGCCCTGTGTTCCTCCTAATGCAAGACAATGCTAGACCTCATGTGGCTGGAGTGTGTCAGCAGTTCCTGCAAGACGAAGGCATTGATGCTATGGACTGGCCCGCCCGTTCCCCAGACCTGAATCCAATTGAGCACATCTGGGACATCATGTCTCGCTCTATCCACCAACGTCACGTTGCACCACAGACTGTCCAGGAGTTGGCAGATGCTTTGGTCCAGGTCTGGGAGGAGATCCCTCAGGAGACCGTCCGCCACCTCATCAGGAGCATGCACAGGTGTTGTAAGGAGGTCATACAGGCACGTGGAGGCCACACACACTACTGAGACTCATTTTGACTTGTTTTAAGGACATTACATCAAAGTTGGATCAGCCTGTAGTGTGTTTTTCCACTTTAATTTTGATCGTGACTCCAAATCCAGACCTCCATGGGTTGAACAATTACATTTCTAATTTTAAATTTTTGTGTGATTTTGTTGTCAGCACATTCAACTATGTAAAGAACAAAGTATTTCAGAAGAATATTTAATTAATTCAGATCTTGGATGTGTTATTTTTGTGTTCCCTTTATTTTTTTGAGCAGTGTATATATATATATATATATATATATATAAATACATATATATATATATATATATATATATTTATATATATATATATATATATATATATATATATATATATATATAGGCACTATGGGGGGAAGCATTACATATTGGAACTAGTGGGGGGCACTACAGGGGGACATTAGAGTCACTGGGAGCATTATGGTTAGATGATTACAACTAGAGTACTATGGATGGCATTGCTACTAATGGGGACTATTTTGGGGAGTATTATCACTAATAAGGGCACCATTACTAATGAGGGCAGTCTAGGTGCATAGTATAGTATAGTGTTTGTGGACATGGGGGGAACAGAGCAGACACAGTATTAGGGGTAGCTTCAAGTAAAATAAAAGCTTCAAGTAAAATAAAATGTAAATAAAGTTACAGAAAGCTGTTGAAAGCATATTCTCTATTAAGTCCTTTAGGTTCTAATGTTTGAAGCCGGTGTATCCAGTATGCCTCTCTCCTCATAAGGAGTTTAACCCTGTTGCCCCCACATCGGGGCAATGGTACCTCTTCTAAAATCTGGAATCTGAGTTGTGCAATATTGTGGCTTATGATTTGGTAGCCAAAAGCAGGAGTGGGTCCAAAACACAGAAGACATGTAACTATTCCATTCACGTGTCATTTCTGTTTTGGATCCACTCCTGTTTTTTTTGGGCTTTAGCAATACTGATGGGTTACTGATCAAATGCTGACCGAGTGAAGGCGGATGCTCCACAGACAGGATCCGTTTTTTGTGGGTTATTGTTCTGACAGTTCAGAGGAAGGGCAAAATAATCAGTGACATCAACACAAACTTACTGCTGACATCCTCTCCACTCTGTCGGGAGGGGGGCTCTACTTGTATAAGGCCTCATGCACACTGCCGTTGTTGTGGTCCGCATCCGAGCCGCATTTTTTGCGGCTTGGGTTCGGACCCATTCACTTCAATGGGGCCGCAAAAGATGCGGACAGCACTCTGTGTGCTGTCCGCATCCGTTGCTCCGTTCCGTGGCCCCGCAAAAAAAAAGATATAGCATATCCTATTCTTGTCCGTTTTGCGGACAAGAATAGGCATTTCTACAATGGGCCGTCTGTTCCCTTTCCCAAATTGTGGAAGGCACACGTGCAGCTTATTATTATTTTTGGGGGATCCACGGTTTGCGGACAAAACGGAACGGTCGTGTGCATGAGGCCTAAGAGTTTAATAGAACAGGCTCTGTAGACATCTATGTGAAATCAGCTGCCAACGGTGTAAAAGGAGTGTGTCTCTTCTTGACGCTAACAATGACCTGTAAGGTCGAGTTTACACTTGAGTTATTTAGTATTTTGGCCCTTAACTACCCAAATAAGTGAAGTGTGCAGTGATTCTAAGAGTGACGCCTGTCATCTGCATGTCATACGGACTCACAGTATTGTTTCACTACTACAGCAGACTCCCAATCCGTGTTACACAGTGTTCTACACCACTATAAAGGCTCTCTGCAGCCAGGAAATAGTTTTTAAACACGATTCGCCAAAAATAAATTCAGATCCAACCAAATTTATTCAAAAAATTCCACAAACCGGCCAAATTTAATTTTGGGGAAATTCGCTCATTTCTAATTATTTTATATAATATATGAGTTTTACTTTTTGAATTGAATTACTCAAATAAATTAACTTTTTGATGATATTCTAATTTATTGAGCTGCACCTATGAAAGGCGTGCTATGCCCAATACAGAATTTTTTTTAAAATAAATTTGATTTGTCTTAAAAACTTATTATCTGTCTTCTTCTTGTAGGCTGAAAGCAGTATCTTAGTGAAGTCGACAACCTTGCCAATGGCACATGCTTAAACATTCAGTATTCATTATTTTGTAGGTTATGTTGGGATTTGGTGCACCTCAGTGCTGCATTGTGTAATCATCCATTTTAGTTCATGATGGGACTTGTAGTGCCATAGTGGTCACAGTGTAATTATACATTGTTAGGTTATGCTGGAATGTTTAGTGCCTAAGTGTGTAATTATACGTTTTAAGTTATGCTGGCACTTGGAGCACCTCAGTGCTTTTGCGCTTTTTCCCGAAACTACAAGTAGTGATAGATGAACATCTGCCAGGACGGCAAGTTCGCGGCGCGTCCCATTCATTTTAATGACAGGCGAACATGAAAAACCTTCAGTTCATATTTTCAGCCAAGAAATAATTACTAGAAGCGCACAAATAGTCACACAACATGGTCTGTGACATACCAGATGTATTATTTGAATTTGTGATCTCCATTCATAATTTTTTTCAATGCGAAATATCGGCAATATAATTTTCGCGTAAACGCATGCGCAAATGCACTATACAGGACCCAAATGCACTATAAAGAAAATATATTGGTATATAACACCCCGCTTCAATCAGTTTTTTTGGGGGGCCACTGATATATCCCGGATGTGGACCCATTTTGCGGATGTATGAATGGAAAAGATATCCCTCAAAATAAAAAATAAAAAAATTATTAATTTAGGCAAAAAGCATAGATGTGATAGGTAGGGATGAGCGAACTCGAACTGTATAGTTCGGGTTCGTACCGAATTTTGGGGTGTCCGTGACACGGACCCGAACCCGGACATTTTCGTAAAAGTCCGGGTTCGGGTTCGGTGTTCGTCGCTTTCTTCGCGCTTTTGTGACGCTTTCTTGGCGCTTTTTGAAAGGCTGCAAAGCAGCCAATCAACAAGCGTCATACTACTTGCCCCAAGAGGCCATCACAGCCATGCCTACTATTGGCATGGCTGTGATTGGCCAGAGCACCATGTGACCCAGCCTCTATTTAAGCTGGAGTCACATAGCGCCGCCCGTCACTCTGCTCTGATTAGCGTAGGGAGAGGTTGCGGCTGCGACAGTAGGGCGAGATTAGGCAGATTAACTCCTCCAAAGGACTTGATTAACTGATCGATCTGCAGCTGTGGATCATTGAGCTGCTGATCCTCAATTGCTCACTGTTTTTAGGCTGCACAGACCGTTTGTCAGTCTCATTTTTCTGGGGTGATCGGCGGCCATTTTGTGTCTTGTGGTGCGCCAGCACAAGCTGCGACCAAGTGCATTTAACCCTCAATGGTGTGGTTGTTTTTTGGCTAAAGCCTACATCAGGGTGAAGCTGTCACACCAAGTGCATTTATCCAGCAATAGTCTGTTCATTTTTTGGCCATATACAAAATCAGGGGCAAGCTGCGCCTGTCACCAAGTGCATTTAACCCTCAATGGTGTGGTTGTTTTTTGGCTAAAGCCTACATCAGGGTGAAGCTGTGACACCAAGTGCATTTAACCAGCAATAGTCTGTTCATTTTTTGGCCATATACAAAATCAGGGGCAAGCTGCGCCTGTCACCAAGTGCATTTAACCCTCAATGGTGTGGTTGTTTTTTGGCTAAAGCCTACATCAGGGTGAAGCTGTCACACCAAGTGCATTTAACCAGCAATAGTCTGTTCATTTTTTGGCCATATACAAAATCAGGGGCAAGCTGCGCCTGTCACCAAGTGCATTTAACCCTCAATGGTGTGGTTGTTTTTTGGCTAAAGCCTACATCAGGGTGAAGCTGTCACACCAAGTGCATTTAACCAGCAATAGTCTGTTTATTTTTTGGCCATATCCCAGTCTAATTCTGTCACTAAATCCATACCGGTCACCCAGCGCCTAAATACTAGGCCTCAAATTTATATCCAGCTAAATCTGTCCCTAGTGCTGTAGCTGGGCGAGTTATTTAGTGTCCGTTCAAGCACATTTCTTGTTCTGGGTTGAAATACAATTCCCAATTTAGCAATTTCATAATTTAGTGGTTCCTGCTATATCAGAGCTATTTGAAATCTATCCCAAAAAGGGTATATAATATTGAAGGTGCACATTGGGTCATTCAGAATAACTTCACACACACCCGCTACTGTGTATTTCCAAGTCTAATTCTGTCACTAAACCCATACCTGTCACCCAGCGCCTAAATACTAGGCCTCAAATTTAAATCCCTCTAAATCTCTCGTTACCCACCGCTGTACTGTTGTTGCTGGGCAAGATATTTAGTGTCCGTCAAAGCACATTTTTTGTTCTGGGTTGAAGTACAATTCCCAATTTAGCAATTTCATAATTTAGTGGTTTCTGCTATATCAGAGCTATTTGAAATCTATCCCTAAAAGGGTATATAATATTGAAGGTGCACATAGGGTCATTCAGAATAACTTCACACACACGCTTCTGTGCATTTCCAAGTCTAATTCTGTCACTAAATCCATACCGGTGACCCAGCGCCTAAATACTAGGCCTCAAATTTAAATCCCTCTAAATCTCTCGTTACCCACCGCTGTACTGTTGTTGCTGGGCAAGATATTTAGTGTCCGTCAAAGCACATTTTTTGTTCTGGGTTGAAGTACAATTCCCAATTTAGCAATTTCATAATTTAGTGGTTTCTGCTATATCAGAGCTATTTGAAATCTATCCCTAAAAGGGTATATAATATTGAAGGTGCACATAGGGTCATTCAGAATAACTTCACACACACGCTTCTGTGCATTTCCAAGTCTAATTCTGTCACTAAATCCATACCGGTGACCCAGCGCCTAAATACTAGGCCTCAAATTTAAATCCCTCTAAATCTCTCGTTACCCACCGCTGTACTGTTGTTGCTGGGCAAGATATTTAGTGTCCGTCAAAGCACATTTTTTGTTCTGGGTTGAAGTACAATTCCCAATTTAGCAATTTCATAATTTAGTGGTTTCTGCTATATCAGAGCTATTTGAAATCTATCCCTAAAAGGGTATATAATATTGAAGGTGCACATAGGGTCATTCAGAATAACTTCACACACACGCTTCTGTGCATTTCCAAGTCTAATTCTGTCACTAAATCCATACCGGTGACCCAGCGCCTAAATACTAGGCCTCAAATTTAAATCCCTCTAAATCTCTCGTTACCCACCGCTGTACTGTTGTTGCTGGGCAAGATATTTAGTGTCCGTCAAAGCACATTTTTTGTTCTGGGTT
The DNA here is from genome assembly GCF_014858855.1 of Bufo gargarizans. NCBI lineage: Eukaryota > Metazoa > Chordata > Amphibia > Anura > Bufonidae > Bufo > Bufo gargarizans. The sequence goes on along the minus strand of NC_058083.1, from coordinate 308,362,451 downwards.
GAAGTACAATTCCCAATTTAGCAATTTCATAATTTAGTGGTTTCTGCTATATCAGAGCTATTTGAAATCTATCCCTAAAAGGGTATATAATATTGAAGGTGCACATAGGGTCATTCAGAATAACTTCACACACACGCTTCTGTGCATTTCCAAGTCTAATTCTGTCACTAAATCCATACCGGTGACCCAGCGCCTAAATACTAGGCCTCAAATTTAAATCCCTCTAAATCTCTCGTTACCCACCGCTGTACTGTTGTTGCTGGGCAAGATATTTAGTGTCCGTCAAAGCACATTTTTTGTTCTGGGTTGAAGTACAATTCCCAATTTAGCAATTTCATAATTTAGTGGTTTCTGCTATATCAGAGCTATTTGAAATCTATCCCTAAAAGGGTATATAATATTGAAGGTGCACATAGGGTCATTCAGAATAACTTCACACACACGCTTCTGTGCATTTCCAAGTCTAATTCTGTCACTAAATCCATACCGGTGACCCAGCGCCTAAATACTAGGCCTCAAATTTAAATCCCTCTAAATCTCTCGTTACCCACCGCTGTACTGTTGTTGCTGGGCAAGATATTTAGTGTCCGTCAAAGCACATTTTTTGTTCTGGGTTGAAGTACAATTCCCAATTTAGCAATTTCATAATTTAGTGGTTTCTGCTATATCAGAGCTATTTGAAATCTATCCCTAAAAGGGTATATAATATTGAAGGTGCACATTGGGTCATTCAGAATAACTTCACACACACCCGCTACTGTGTATTTCCAAGTCTAATTCTGTCACTAAACCCATACCTGTCACCCAGCGCCTAAATACTAGGCCTCAAATTTAAATCCCTCTAAATCTCTCGTTACCCACCGCTGTACTGTTGTTGCTGGGCAAGATATTTAGTGTCCGTCAAAGCACATTTTTTGTTCTGGGTTGAAGTACAATTCCCAATTTAGCAATTTCATAATTTAGTGGTTTCTGCTATATCAGAGCTATTTGAAATCTATCCCTAAAAGGGTATATAATATTGAAGGTGCACATTGGGTCATTCAGAATAACTTCACACACACCCGCTACTGTGTATTTCCAAGTCTAATTCTGTCACTAAACCCATACCTGTCACCCAGCGCCTAAATACTAGGCCTCAAATTTAAATCCCTCTAAATCTCTCGTTACCCACCGCTGTACTGTTGTTGCTGGGCAAGATATTTAGTGTCCGTCAAAGCACATTTTTTGTTCTGGGTTGAAGTACAATTCCCAATTTAGCAATTTCATAATTTAGTGGTTTCTGCTATATCAGAGCTATTTGAAATCTATCCCTAAAAGAGTATATAATATTGAAGGTGCACATAGGGTCATTCAGAATAACTTCACACACACCCGCTACTGTGTATTTCCAAGTCTAATTCTGTCACTAAACCCATACCTGTCACCCAGCGCCTAAATACTAGGCCTCAAATTTAAATCCCTCTAAATCTCTCGTTACCCACCGCTGTACTGTTGTTGCTGGGCAAGATATTTAGTGTCCGTCAAAGCACATTTTTTGTTCTGGGTTGAAGTACAATTCCCAATTTAGCAATTTCATAATTTAGTGGTTTCTGCTATATCAGAGCTATTTGAAATCTATCCCTAAAAGGGTATATAATATTGAAGGTGCACATAGGGTCATTCAGAATAACTTCACACACACGCTTCTGTGCATTTCCAAGTCTAATTCTGTCACTAAATCCATACCGGTCACCCAGCGCCTAAATACTAGGCCTCAAATTTATATCCCGCTGAATTTGAATACAATACATTGGGCCAAATAATATATTTGTTGTTGTGGTGAACCATAACAATGAGAAAAACATCTAGTAAGGGACGCGGACGTGGACATGGTCGTGGTGGTGTTAGTGGACCCTCTGGTGCTGGGAGAGGACGTGGCCGTTCTGCCACATCCACACGTCCTAGTGTACCAACTACCTCAGGTCCCAGTAGCCGCCAGAATTTACAGCGATATATGGTGGGGCCCAATGCCGTTCTAAGGATGGTAAGGCCTGAGCAGGTACAGGCATTAGTCAATTGGGTGGCCGACAGTGGATCCAGCACGTTCACATTATCTCCCACCCAGTCTTCTGCAGAAAGCGCACAGATGGCGCCTGAAAACCAACCCCATCAGTCTGTCACATCACCCCCATGCATACCAGGGAAACTGTCTCAGCCTCAAGTTATGCAGCAGTCTCTTATGCTGTTTGAAGACTCCGCTGGCAGGGTTTCCCAAGGGCATCCACCTAGCCCTTCCCCAGCGGTGAAAGACATAGAATGCACTGACGCACAACCACTTATGTTTCCTGATGATGAGGACATGGGAATACCACCTCAGCATGTCTCTGATGATGACGAAACACAGGTGCCAACTGCTGCGTCTTTCTGCAGTGTGCAGACTGAACAGGAGGTCAGGGATCAAGACTGGGTGGAAGACGATGCAGGGGACGATGAGGTCCTAGACCCCACATGGAATGAAGGTCGTGCCACTGACTTTCACAGTTCGGAGGAAGAGGCAGTGGTGAGACCGAGCCAACAGCGTAGCAAAAGAGGGAGCAGTGGGCAAAAGCAGAACACCCGCCGCCAAGAGACTCCGCCTGCTACTGACCGCCGCCATCTGGGACCGAGCACCCCAAAGGCAGCTTCAAGGAGTTCCCTGGCATGGCACTTCTTCAAACAATGTGCTGACGACAAGACCCGAGTGGTTTGCACGCTGTGCCATCAGAGCCTGAAGCGAGGCATTAACGTTCTGAACCTGAGCACAACCTGCATGACCAGGCACCTGCATGCAAAGCATGAACTGCAGTGGAGTAAACACCTTAAAACCAAGGAAGTCACTCAGGCTCCCCCTGCTACCTCTTCTGCTGCTGCCGCCTCGGCCTATTCTGCTGCTGCCGCCTCGGCCTCTTCCTCCGCCTCTGGAGGAACGTTGGCACCTGCCGCCCAGCAAACAGGGGATGTACCACCAACACCACCACCACCACCTCCGTCACCAAGCGTCTCAACCATGTCACACGCCAGCGTTCAGCTCTCCATCTCACAAACATTTGATAGAAAGCGTAAATTCCCACCTAGCCACCCTCGATCCCTGGCCCTGAATGCCAGCATTTCTAAACTACTGGCCTATGAAATGCTGTCATTTAGGCTGGTGGACACAGACAGCTTCAAACAGCTCATGTCGCTTGCTGTCCCACAGTATGTTGTTCCCAGCCGGCACTACTTCTCCAAGAGAGCCGTGCCTTCCCTGCACAACCAAGTATCCGATAAAATCAAGTGTGCACTGCGCAACGCCATCTGTGGCAAGGTCCACCTAACCACAGATACGTGGACCAGTAAGCACGGCCAGGGACGCTATATCTCCCTAACTGCACACTGGGTAAATGTAGTGGCAGCTGGGCCCCAGGCGGAGAGCTGTTTGGCGCACGTCCTTCCGCCGCCAAGGATCGCAGGGCAACATTCTTTGCCTCCTGTTGCCACCTCCTCCTTCTCGGCTTCCTCCTCCTCTTCTTCCACCTGCTCATCCAGTCAGCCACACACCTTCACCACCAACTTCAGCACAGCCCGGGGTAAACGTCAGCAGGCCATTCTGAAACTCATATGTTTGGGGGACAGGCCCCACACCGCACAGGAGTTGTGGCGGGGTATAGAACAACAGACCGACGAGTGGTTGCTGCCGGTGAGCCTCAAGCCCGGCCTGGTGGTGTGTGATAATGGGCGAAATCTCGTTGCAGCTCTGGGACTAGCCAATTTGACGCACATCCCTTGCTTGGCGCATGTGCTGAATTTGGTGGTGCAGAAGTTCATTCACAACTACCCCGACATGTCAGAGCTGCTGCATAAAGTGCGGGCCGTCTGTTCGCGCTTCCGGCGTTCACATCCTGCCGCTGCTCGCCTGTCTGCGCTACAGCGTAACTTCGGCCTTCCCGCTCACCGCCTCATATGCGACGTGCCCACCAGGTGGAACTCCACCTTGCACATGCTGGACAGACTGTGCGAGCAGCAGCAGGCCATAGTGGAGTTTCAGCTGCAGCACGCACGGGTCAGTCGCACTACAGAACAGCACCACTTCACCACCAATGACTGGGCCTCCATGCGAGACCTGTGTGCCCTGTTGCGCTGTTTCGAGTACTCCACCAACATGGCCAGTGGCGATGACACCGTTATCAGCGTTACAATACCACTTCTATGTCTCCTTGAGAAAACACTTAGGGCGATGATGGAACAGGAGGTGGCCCAGGAGGAGGAGGAGGAGGATGAGGAAGAGGGGTCATTTTTAGCACTTTCAGGCCAGTCTCTTCGAAGTGACTCAGAGGGAGGTTTTTTGCAACAGCAGAGGCCAGGTACAAATGTGGCCAGCCAGGGCCCACTACTGGAGGACGAGGAGGACGAGGATGAGGAGGAGGTGGAGGAGGATGAGGATGAAGCATGGTCACAGCGGGGTGGCACCCAACGCAGCTCGGGTCCATCACTGGTGCGTGGCTGGGGGGAAAGGCAGGACGATGACGATACGCCTCCCACAGAGGACAGCTTGTCCTTACCCCTGGGCAGCCTGGCACACATGAGCGACTACATGCTGCAGTGCCTGCGCAACGACAGCAGAGTTGCCCACATTTTAACCTGTGCGGACTACTGGGTTGCCACCCTGCTGGATCCACGCTACAAAGACAATGTGCCCACCTTACTTCCTGCACTGGAGCGTGATAGGAAGATGCGCGAGTACAAGCGCACGTTGGTAGACGCGCTACTGAGAGCATTCCCAAATGTCACAGGGGAACAAGTGGAAGCCCAAGGCCAAGGCAGAGGAGGAGCAAGAGGTCGCCAAGGCAGCTGTGTCACGGCCAGCTCCTCTGAGGGCAGGGTTAGCATGGCAGAGATGTGGAAAACTTTTGTCAACACGCCACAGCTAACTGCACCACCACCTGATACGCAACGTGTTAGCAGGAGGCAACATTTCACTAACATGGTGGAACAGTACGTGTGCACACCCCTCCACGTACTGACTGATGGTTCGGCCCCATTCAACTTCTGGGTCTCTAAATTGTCCACGTGGCCAGAGCTAGCCTTTTATGCCTTGGAGGTGCTGGCCTGCCCGGCAGCCAGCGTTTTGTCTGAACGTGTATTCAGCACGGCAGGGGGCGTCATTACAGACAAACGCAGCCGCCTGTCTACAGCCAATGTGGACAAGCTGACGTTCATAAAAATGAACCAGGCATGGATCCCACAGGACCTGTCCGTCCCTTGTCCAGATTAGACATTAACTACCTCCCCATAACCATATATTATTGGACTCCAGGGCACTTCCTCATTCAATCCTATTTTTATTTTCATTTTACCATTATATTGCGATGCTACCCAAAGTTGAATGAACCTCTCCTCTGCCTGTGTGCTAGGCCTAAATATATGCCAATGGACTGTTGCAGTGGTGGCTGACATGAAGCCTGATTCTCTGCTATGACATGCAGACTAATTCTCTGCTGACATGAAGCCAGATTGTCTGTTACGGGACCTCTCTCCTCTGCCTGGGTGCTGGGCCTAAATTTATGACAATGGACTGTTGCAGTGGTGGCTGACGTGAAGCCTGATTCTCTGCTATGACATGCAGACTGATTCTCTGCTGACATGAAGCCAGATCCTCTGTTACGGGACCTCTCTCCTCTGCCTGGGTGCTGGGCCTAAATTTATGACAATGGACTGTTGCAGTGGTGGCTGACGTGAAGCCTGATTCTCTGCTATGACATGCAGACTGATTCTCTGCTGACATGAAGCCAGATCCTCTGTTACGGGACCTCTCTCCTCTGCCTGGGTGCTGGGCCTGAATATATGCCAATGGACTGTTGCAGTGGTGGGTGACGTGAAGCCTCATTCTCTGCTATGACATGCAGACTAATTCTCTGCTGACATGAAGCCAGATTGTCTGTTACGGGACCTTTCTCCTCTGCCTGGGTTCTGGGCCTAAATTTATGAAAATTGACTCTTACAGTGGTGGGTGACGTGAAGCCTGATTCTCTGCTATGATATGAAGACTGATTCTCTGCTGACATGAAGCCAGATTGTCTGTTACGGGACCTTTCTCCTCTGCCTGGGTTCTGGGCCTAAATTTATGAAAATTGACTCTTACAGTGGTGGGTGACGTGAAGCCTGATTCTCTGCTATGATATGAAGACTGATTCTCTGCTGACATGAAGCCAGATTGTCTGTTACGGGACCTTTCTCCTCTGCCTGGGTTCTGGGCCTAAATTTATGAAAATTGACTCTTACAGTGGTGGGTGACGTGAAGCCTGATTCTCTGCTATGATATGAAGACTGATTCTCTGCTGACATGAAGCCAGATTGTCTGTTACGGGACCTTTCTCCTCTGCCTGGGTTCTGGGCCTAAATTTATGAAAATTGACTCTTACAGTGGTGGGTGACGTGAAGCCTGATTCTCTGCTATGATATGAAGACTGATTCTCTGCTGACATGAAGACAGATTCTCTGTTACGGGACCTCTCTCCTCTGCCTGTGTGTGTGCTGGGCCTAAATATATGCCAATGGACTGTTGCAGTGGTGGCTGACGTGAAGCCTCATTCTCTGCTATGACATGCAGACTAATTCTCTGCTGACATGAAGACAGATTCTCTGTTACGGGACCTCTCTCCTCTGCCTGTGTGTGTGCTGGGCCTAAATATATGCCAATGGACTGTTGCAGTGGTGGCTGACGTGAAGCCTCATTCTCTGCTATGACATGCAGACTAATTCTCTGCTGACATGAAGCCAGATTGTCTGTTACGGGACCTCTCTCCTCTGCCTGTGTGTGTGCTGGGCCTAAATATATGCCAATGGACTGTTGCAGTGGTGGCTGACGTGAAGCCTCATTCTCTGCTATGACATGCAGACTAATTCTCTGCTGACATGAAGACAGATTCTCTGTTACGGGACCTCCCTCCTCTGCCTGGGTGCTGGGCCTAAATATATGCCAATGGACTGTTGCAGTGGTGGCTGACGTGAAGCCTCATTCTCTGCTATGACATGCAGACTAATTCTCTGCTGACATGAAGACAGATTCTCTGTTACGGGACCTCTCTCCTCTGCCTGGGTGCCGGGGCCTAAATATCTGAGAATGGACTGTTCCAGTGGTGGGTGACGGGAAGCCAGATTCTCTGCTATGGAACCTCTCTCCAATTGATTTTGGTTAATTTTTATTTATTTAATTTTTATTTTAATTCATTTCCCTATCCACATTTGTTTGCAGGGGATTTACCTACATGTTGCTGCCTTTTGCAGCCCTCTAGCTCTTTCCTGGGCTGTTTTACAGCCTTTTTAGTGCCGAAAAGTTCGGGTCCCCATTGACTTCAATGGGGTTCGGGTTCGGGACGAAGTTCGGATCGGGTTCGGATCCCGAACCCGAACATTTCCGGGATGTTCGGCCGAACTTCTCGAACCCGAACATCCAGGTGTTCGCTCAACTCTAGTGATAGGCAATAAGAAGTGCTCGGCGGCACTAAATCAGGTGCTCGGCGGCACCAAATCAGAAATCATATGTGCTACCACATTCCGGGGGGTTCCAGAGCACATCAATGAATCCAGGAGGGAAAGCAAAAACCATCTTTCCCTGGGCTAGATGATGATGTGGTATTGAAGGACAGGGTGGGCAAAGAACTGTCCCTGATATTGCCCTACAGGGGGGTGCTATTCTGGCCCTGATAGCCTAACCACAGACCACCCGCCCTGATAAGAGTGACCCCGTCCGGAACCTTACCCTATATAAAAATGGTTCTAGTAAGCCCCTGGCCCCTAGGCCCCTGACTTCCAGGTGATCACTATATAGATATTGAATCAAGAAATGAATCAAGCCAGCAAAGGAAGCAATATGGATAATCACAATACATTAGTAAGTGCCTTGTATTAACCTTATCTACATTATAAATGCTGCTTGCTGAAGTGAGACAACCCCTTTAATTCTGGCAGATTTCATTGATTCTGTAAAGTTTAATTCTAAACTAATTTTAATATAAAATAAAATAAATATTTGCATTTTTTAAACTTATTTAACAAAAAATTTCAGCAATTTTTTCCTCTTTTTTTCTCTCATAATTGTATGCTCTTCAATACTATAGCTAGCAATACTATTGTTTACACAGTGAATAATCTTTGTTTGGAATCTGTGTCATCTTATTTATTTTACATCAAGAAAGTTTTACATCAAGAAAGTTTATTTTGTGGAGTCTATTCCTGAGAATCCACACATCAAGCAGCAATACAAAGCAATAGCCTCAGCCTAATGATCTAAGCTGGAAAGGAATAGATTGAAGTCTGACAATTTTGCTTATTGTCATCATCTTCCATATGTGGCTCATCTTCAAAAAGATCATTTTTGCATGCATAACAATGACAATAACAGCCTCATTTGAACACAGAAACCACAATGGTATGTAATCAGAATTGCGTAAAAATGATAATGAAAGACAATGCACACACTGGTACAGGCCATTTAGGGATGCAAGCTTTTAAAGGAGTTTTCCAGGCAGATCATTTTGTTAAAAAAAAACAAACAAAAAAAAACAGCAAAGAAGCAAAGAACATACTGTTCCCCTGAATTTGTCGTTATGCTCCTGCTTTCCATTTCCTGTACCACCTCGACACTGCTGAAATCCCAAGAAAGGCCTGCTTAGATAATCACTGGTCGTAGTGGTCACACACCTCAGCAAGTGATTGGCTGATTGGGCCTTTCTTGGCTTTTCCAGTGTGCTCAACCAGGATAGAAAGTGGAGATCAACATGAATCAGAAAAGCTTTGGAATGGAGGTAGGTATTGGTGGAGGTACATAAAGATTCTTTGTTGATTTGTAGATCCATTTTTAACATAACTATGTGTCTGGAAAACCTCTTTAACAATTGCTTTTACCATTAATTCATAGAGGTCTTGACACAGCTGGCACAACAATGAGCATTGCCCATGTAAGGGTACAATGGTAAAGGGCACAGACAGGAAAACATGCAGTGAAATGCACGCATTTAACACAGGGTTCACGAATTTGTTTCTAGATTTGTATTAATAAGCAATTATAGTCAATATTGTATGGTATTCTACTGTGGTTGCCCGCTTAAGTCAATGAAAAAAACTGTCAGCATAACCATGATGAATATAGTATGTAAGAGTTTTTAAAAATCCTGTTCAATAATGTATCAAAAGGAACATGCAAATGCAGTTGTTACAATGCTGTTTAACTTGTGCCATTGTACTGTGCGGTCCAACGTCATCTGCTTGTGGGTGAGAAATTGACCTTCTGATTCAAACGTGGGTCTTGTTGCCACTGCACCATGTATCCTGGTGTCAGTTAGGCTGAGTTCACTTTTCAGTTATTTGGTCAGTTTTTTTCACCAGTTATTATGAGCCAAAACCAGGTCAGGGCCAAAAACACAGATCAGGTGCAAATCTTTCCAATGTACCTTATCTCTGTGTAGGCTTCACTACTGGTTTTGGCTCACAATAACTAATAGAAATAACTGAAACTGACTAATAACTGAACTGTGAACTTAGCCTTACTTATGAAAAGTTTACCTATTTGCTTGCACTCCTCCTTTGGTATTACAAAGGTTAATTCGTGTTGGTCTGCATCTGTTTTAGGCCTCATGCACACGACCGTTTGTTTTTTTTGCGGTCCGCAAAAACGAGTTCCGGAGTTCCGTGATCCATGTCTGTTTTTTCTTCCGTGGGTCTTCCTTGATTTTTGGAGGATCAACGGACATGAAGGAAAAAGTCGTTTTGGTGTCCGCCTGGCCGTGCAGAGCCAAACGGATCCGTCCTGACTTACAATGCAAGTCAATGGGGACGGATCCGTTTGACGTTGACACAATATGGTGCAATTGCAAACAGATCTGCCCCCCATTGACTTTCAATGTAAAGTCAGGAGTCCCTATTATACCATCGGATCTGAGTTTTCTCCAATCTGATGGTATATTTTAACTTGAAGCATCCCCATCACCATGGGAACACCTCTATGTTAGAATATACCATCGGATTTGAGTTAGATCGTGGAAACTCAGATCCGACAGTATATTCTAACACCGAGGCGTTCCCATAGTGATGGGAACGCTTCAAGTTAGAATATACTACGAACTGTGTACATAACTGCCACCTGCTGCCGCACCTGAGGGGTTAATTGTGCGTATCATTGCCCCCTGTAAGAGATCAGGGGCCCCCTGTAAGAGATCAGGTGCAGCACCTGAGGGGTTAATTGTGCCGATCACAGCCCCCTGTAAGAGATTGGGTGCTGCCAGGCAGCAGGGGGCAGTCATGTCCACAGTTCGTAGAATATTCTAACTTGAAGCGTTCCATCACTATGGGAACGCCTTTGTGTTAGAATATACTGTTGGATCTGAAAAATCTTTTATGCAGACGGATCTTCGGATCCGTCTGTATGAAAGTAGCCTACGGACACGGATCATGGACACGGATGACAATCTTGTGTGCATCCGTGTTTTTTCACGGATTCTTTGACTTGAATTGGTCCGTGAACCGTTGTCCGTCAAAAAAATAGGACAGGTAAAACGGATCACGGACGCTAAACCCATACAGGAATCTGGACTGCATTGAAGGGAACCAACCAGAAGCTATCTCCTGGAGTATTCCTGGTGTAGTTGGCTGCTGACCCACAAGGTACAAAGCACCATGGAATCAGGAAAAAGGTGTAATCTGAATACAGTCCAAGGTCAGGGCAAGTTGAGTACATGCATAATCCAGATATTAATTCTGAGATTGGGGCAGGCAGCAAGAAGCAAAATGACACATGCCAAGGTCAGGACAGGAGACAAAAGAGCAGAATCGATAGGCTAGGCTGGTACACAGGTAGCCCAACAAGAGATCACACCTCTGCTGGTTACTGGATGCTAGAATACCTCAAAGCTCATGCAAGGAGATGGGAAAACCAGCCCAGCTAAAGAAAAAAGCTGATCAGCACCTAAGGCTACTTTCACACTGGCGTTTCTTGGTCTGCTTGTGAGATCTGTTTCAGGGCTCTCACAAGCGTTCCAAAACTGATCAGTTCAGCCCCAATGCATTCTGAATGGATAAGGATCCATTCAGAATGCATAAATTTGGCTGCGTTTGGTCTCCGTTGCGTTTTTTTAGACAGTCACTAAAACGTAGCTTGCAGCGTTTTGATGACCGTCTGACTATGCAGAGCCAAACGGATCCATCTAGACTTACAATTTAAGTCAATGGGGATGCATTGGTTTTTCACTGACACAATGTGGTGCAATTGAAAACTGATCCATCCTCCATTGACTTTCAATGGATACAAGCGTTTGCATTATTGGTGCGGATCTGTCTGTGCAGATACTAGATGGATCCGCACAAAACGAGAGTGTAAAAGTAGCCTTACTTAGCAGCTGGACAGAGAGCAGGAGGAAAGGATTAACTCTAGCAGTGGTGTAGAGAAGTTGACTGAGAACTAGTCCTAATACACATAGGGTGAGTGGAGGAATGCCCAGGAAAGTGATGAACACAGGCTGCCAGTGTGACATTATGGAGCCTTCTGTCTGTTTATGTTGTTGCCTTTTGTTCTTATTTCTGTAATGGCCGTGTCTGAACTGTATTCTAGTGTTTTGTGCCTGTTCTTTGTTACTCATGTATTTGCTATGTCTGAAATATGTCCAAGTTCTTATAATTCCAGGTATCAGAATTCTATTTTTCTGGATTCCTATAATTCTAACTATATCTGGCAATTTCTTTCTATAGAGTAACACATACTTTTATCATAGGGAAAGCAATGCACACATTTGTTAATTCCCTGAATATTACTGTTTAGAATAAAGCTAGGAGTGTTTTGTTTTTATCCCGTGGCACTGAATAGTTCATGTAGCCTCTATGAAAACCATTGATGGATCAGATTTGACTAATATTTTATGTCTTGTATCCAATTCTGAACTGCTGTTATTGAAGCTGCCTATATAGACATCACTGGAACAATATATATTACTCATTAGATTAAAACTGATTGCCACATTTCTGGACGCTAAAAAAAAAAGTCGTGGGAACAAATAGTCAGGGAGTCATGTACAGTATGTGAGTCTAGTTCAGAGTACTTTAAGTCCCTCCACGAGCTCCTGTCTCTGCTGCTTCTGGTTCCAGTCTACGCATGCCACTGCTGCCAGCCAATCATTGTCCTCAACAGTTACCTGCATGTACAGTACAGACCAAAAGTTTGGACACACCTTCTCATTCAAAGAGTTTTCTTTATTTTCATGACTGTGAAAATTGTAGATTCACACTGAAGGCATCAAAACTATGTATTAACACATGTGGAATTATATACCTAACAAAAAAGTGTGAAACAACTGAAAATATGTCATATTCTAGGTTCTTCAAAGTAGCCACCTTTTGCTTTGATTACTGCTTTGCACACTCTTGGCATTCTCTTGATGAGCTTCAAGAGGTAGTCACCTGAAATGGTCTTCCAACAGTCTTGAAGGAGTTCCCAGAGATGCTTAGCACTTGTTGGCCCTTTTGCCTTCACTCTGCGGTCCAGCTCACCCCAAACCATCTCGATTGGGTTCAGGTCCGGTGATTGTGGAGGCCAGGTCATCTGGCACAGCACCCCATCACTCTCCTTCATAGTCAAATAGCCCTTACACAGCCTGGAGGTGTGTTTGGGGTCATTGTCCTGTTGAAAAATAAATGATGGTCCAACTAAACGCAAACCGGATGGAATAGCATGCCGCTGCAAGATGCTGTGGTAGCCATACTGGTTCAGTATGCCTTCAATTTTGAATAAATCCCAACAGTGTCACCAGCAAAACACCCCCACACCATCACACCTCCTCCTCCATGCTTCACGGTGGGAACCAGGCATGTAGAGTCCATCCTTTCACCTTTAATGCGTCGCACAAAGACACGGTGGTTGGAACCAAAGATCTCAAATTTGGACTCATCAGACCAAAGCACATATTTCCACTGGTCTAATGTCCATTACTTGTGTTCTTTAGCCCAAACAAGTCTCTTCTGCTTGTTGCCTGTCCTTAGCAGTGGTTTCCTAGCAGATATTCTACCATGAAGGCCTGATTCACACAGTCTCCTCTTAACAGTTGTTCTAGTGATGTGTCTGCTGCTAGAACTCTGTGTGTCATTGAACTGGTCTCTAATCTGAGCTGCTGTTAACCTGCGATTTCTGAGGCTGGTGACTCGGATGAACTTATCCTCCGTAGCAGAGGTGACTCTTGGTCTTTCTTTCCTGGGGCGGTCCGCATGTGAGCCAGTTTCTTTGTAGCGCTTGATGGTTTTTGTGACTGCACTTGGGGACACTTTCAAAGTTTTCCCAATTTTTCGGACTGACTGACCTTCATTTCTTAAAGTAATGATGGCCACTCGTTTTTCTTTACTTAGCTGCTTTTTTCTTGTCATTATACAAATTCTAACAGTCTATTCAGTAGGACTATCAGCTGTGTATCCACCTGACTTCTCCACAACGCAACTGATGGTCCCAACCCCATTTTTAATGCAAGACATCCCACTTATTAAACCTGACAGGGCACACCTGTGAAGTGAAAACCATTTCAGGTGACTACCTCTTGAAGCTCATCAAGAGAATGCCAAAGCAGTAATCAAAGCGCAAAGCAGTAATCAAAGCAAAAGGTGGCTACTTTGAAGAACCTAGAATATGACATATTTTCAGTTGTTTCACACTTTTTTGTTATGTATATAATTCCACATGTGTTAATTCATAGTTTTGATACCTTCAGTGGGAATCTACAATTTTCATAGTCATGAAAATAAAGAAAACTCTTTGAATGAGAAGGTGTGTCCAAACTTTTGGTCTGTACTGTAGATGGAACATCATGCTTCCAGTCCAGCAACCAGACAGAAAGAGGAGCACAACGCTGGATCCGACACTCTGACCAGGTGAATCTTTTCTTTTCTTTTTTTACCAAGCCCAGCACCTTGACCATTGGTTCCCAGTTTTGGAGAACATCTTTAATAAACAGATAACTAATTGGTATTTAAATTTGTAAAGTACCATATTTTTCACTTTATTGTGAAGCACTCTTTTTTGCCCCAAAATTGGATAGAAAATGCCCATGTATCTTATAAGGCAAATACTAATTATGGTTTCCATTAAGATTGGGGTCTGATTTGGATGTCTGATCTGAGGTTTGATTAAGAATAGGGGTGTTATTTGGGGCCTAATCTGAAGTCTGATTAAGATTGCAGGTCCGATTTTGGGGTCTGATGAAGATTAGGGGTCTGATCTGAGGTATGATGATGTTTGGGAGCCTGATCAGTATTGGGAGTATGATCTGAGGCCTGATGAACATTGGGAGGTTGATAAAGATGGGGGGTCTGATATGGGGGTCTGATGAAGATTGTGGGTCTAATTTGGGGGTCTAATGAAGATTGAGGGTCTGTTCTGAGGCTGGATGAAGATTGGGGATTTTAATATATACAAATGAGCCACTCTCTGCAACTACTACAGCCTCTGCACTGTGAGTTTCAGAGCCACACAGGTTTGATCATGTTTACAATGTTTGGCCCTGTCTATCAAAGTGAAAATGGCACAACAGTTGCAGAGAGAGCTGAGCCTATAGGAGTAGCAGCAATTCCCCCGTTGATCTGGCTAGCCACTACTGTGCCACCATTCCACAAACAGAAAGCAACACCACCAGAAGATGGCATGAACAATATATTAGTATTCATGATGTCTTCTTTGAACATCTGGTAACGCTGTATTTCACCATACAACAATGTCTGCTTTTTAATCAACGGTTAGTCATCACCAATTAGAAATATGCTTTTGGAATACTGAATTTGTTAATTCAAGATGAAATAAGGGATATTTATTAAGCTAAATTCACAAGAAAAGTGTCTTAATTGATAGCAATATCTGGCATGCATGCCTTGCACCACATTTCTGGCTTAAAATGAGCCAACATTGACAAAAATTACACCAGTGTTTTGAAAGAATTTAGACAAAATAGTCCAGCATAAGCCATTGTGATAAATCTGCTATATCTTTAGACTGTCTCTGTGAGATTACATGCCTCATTTACTATTGTGGCTGTGCCTGAATTCTGGTGTATAGCGAAGAAGGACCGGCACACACTTTCTTGAGAAACTTTTATTCAAAGCATAATAGCATCATCTGTGACTCTTTTTCAAACTGCAATATATGCTATATACTGGTGGGACACCTTCAATGGACATGCAAACCACGTACAAACCGCAGTGCTGACCTGTCTTTTTCAATACTGACTTCTGGTGTAGCCTGCAACTCTTTATCATCAAATTAAGTTCTATGCTTCATATGCTAAGGGAGAATGGCGTTGTGGGGATAGGATGTGGCTTAAGATGCATAATGTTGACCAAAATTTGGCACAAAATTCTGTCACAAAGTAATCCAACCAAAAGCTGGTGAAAAGTTAGTCAACCTCTGTGATAAACTTGGCATATCTTTAGACAGTCTAAATATTAGGCAGGATTAATAAATCTACCCCAATGACCTCCACAGCCCTCCATTCCTTAACAGTGATTTACACAGCCCTCCACCCCTTAACAGTGATCTCCACAGCCCCCCACCCCTTAACACTGACCCCCCACAGTGCCCCGTCTCCTTAAAATGGGACCTCCACAGCAGCCCACCTCCTTAACTTTGACCTTCACTGCAACCTGCCCCTTTAAGAGTGAGCTCCACAGCACCCCACCCCCTTGACAGTGACCTCCACAGGGGCCTGCCCCCTTAACAGTGACCTGCAGAGCACCCGCCCCTTAACACTGACCTTAGGTTACATTCCCCTTAACTGACCTCCACCATTCCCAGCCCCCTTAACAGAGACCTCCCCACAACAGCCCCTTTAACAGTGACTGCCACAGTACCCCCGCTCCCTTAACAGTGACCTCGCAGTACCCCTCCTCCCTTAACAGTGACATCCACAATGCCCGCCCTTTTAACAGTGACCTCCACAGCGGCTGCCTCTTTATTAGTGACCTTCACAGTACCCTGTCTCCTTAACAGTGATTTCCACAATAACCTTCCCTTTAACAGTGACTTCCACAGAGCTCCGTTCCCTTGAAATGTGACCTCCACTATACACTGCCCCCTTAACAGTGACCTCTACAGCACCCCACCTCTTAACACTGACCTCCATAGCAGACTGTCCCCTTAATTGTGACCTCTTCCATTCACTGCCCCTCAACAGAGACCTCCACAGCGCCCACCCATTTAACAGTGACCTCCACAGCATCCTGCCCCCTTAACAGTGACCTCCACAGCAGCCTGTCCCTTTTAGCAGTGACTTCCACAGCAGCCGCTCTTTATTAGTGACCTCCAGAGTACCCCATCTCCTTAACAGTGATTTCCACAACATCCCGCCCCCTTAATAGTGGTCTTTACAGCAATCTACCCCTTAACTGTGTCCTACGCAGCAGCCTGCCCCTAGGGTGGCCAGAGGTCTGGTTTTAGGCTGGACAGTCTGGTTTTCAGACTTCCTGTCCTCCGTCTGGCACTGTGCTGTCTGGGTGTGAGCTGCAGGGTGAAAGTCACCCTCTCTCCCACCCTTGCAGCTGACAGAAGTTGATTTTTACCTTTATTTTTTTCAATCCACACTGACTACGGAGTGGGAGGATGCATGGCCTAACTAGGTCGGGAGCGTGGCTTAGCGGGACCTGGGGAGGAGTTTTTAAGTCTGTCTTTTGAGGGTGGCCTGAATGGCCACCCTACCTGCCTCCTTAACTGTGATCTCCACAGCACTCCACTCCCTTAACAGCGTCATCCACAGTGCCCTGTCCCTTTAAAGCTGACCTACAGCAGTGAAGAAAAATGGCTGGGTTGTTATGGAAACCCGGTGTAAAACTGTGTGTATGTGGAGACTAAGGGCTTGTGAGCTTCTATTGGCTGATAATAGATATGTGACCGTGTGTATGGCAGGCTTCTGCTGGCTAATGTATTTTTTGGGATCATCTCAGGAATGGTACATCCTAGAGAGCTGAGACCCGGACATAAGCACAGCTTTACATATTAGATTTAATATTCTGTGTTTCATATACTTTTCTTTAAACCATCTAAAAACTTTTTGAGTTTACATTGCAGTCAGATTTTTATTTGAGAAGTGAAGGCATGGTAAACTAGATTCATAGTTTCAGTTAAAATCTGACACAGTAATAAAATGCATCCTAAAGATCTGTTGTTGCTAGTGGCAGTATGTGCTGAAACAAATGTACCTCATGAGAAATTAGTACCATCATAGGAAAAGCATACATAGCTGATTTATCCCTTAACTAAAGCTAAATTGCTTTAATAAACTTTTACACCAGGACCTAACATTAACGTTTCCCCTATTTCAGACTACGGGAAAATGCAAATGGTTTTGAAAGTCAATTATTTCCTACCAAAGCAAATAATGTTTACACTTTATACAGTAGATCCAGTAACATGTCCCTCTATACTGAGTCTAGGATGAAGCAACTATAATGAAGGGACTTTGCTAATAATAACAGTAAAAATATACCGTAATAATATTACTGTATAATAGTATGGATTTACCATACCACTATGAACAGCCTCAAACACTGTCTTTCCTTTTTGTTTTCAGCTAGCCAAATATTTCCTGCAATGAAAGGTTAGAAGTATGTAGCAGATATTAAAGGGCATCTGATACTAAACAATAGTTTGTTTGTCATGCACATTTGGAGAGATATGATGTTCCAGAGGGAGAGTGAGAGCGGTCTACGTTCTTTGGCCATAAGGGTCAAGTGTTTCAATTACCTATTTGAGATATATCTACTGTAGCTGATAATGGAGTAGAAAGTACTGCATTTTTCACTCTATAAGATACACCTGACTACTGTAGGTTTGAGTGAATCGGGTTCAGACTGCTCTATCCGAACACAATTCATTTGAAAACTTTGTTTAGAATATGCGCTCCGTACTGTAATAAAATGTATTGGCTATTATGAGGCCTTGTTCTTCTTGCTACAAGTAACATGAGACTTGCTTAGTCTCTTGCCTGTGATGTTACAGTTTGGTTCTGAGCATAAATTATTGTTTCAAAATCTGAAGCCTAACCTTGGGTTTTGTGCCTCAATACGGCTTCAGATTTTGATACAGTAATTTATGTACAGAACCGAACTGTAATGCGATGTCACAGGCACTAGACTAAGCAAGTTACTTGTGGTGAGGAGAACAAGGCTTCAGGGAGCCAATACATTTTATTATGGTATAGAGCGCATATTCTAGACAAAGTTTTAAAATGAATCGAATTCAGCTAGAATAGTCTGAACTTGATTTGCTCAAGCCTACACCTGACTATGAGATGTAGGTTTTCGAGGAGGAAAATGAAAAAAAAAAAAAAAATATATATATATATATATATATATATATATGTATATCAGCAGACCTCAGATCAGACCCCCAATTTTCATCAAACCACCAAATCAGACTCCCAATCTTCATCACATCTCAAATCAGATCCCCAAATCAGGCCCCTAATCTTCCTCAAACGTCAGATCACACACCCAAATCAAGCCTCCAATATTCATCAGACCTCAGATCAGACCCCCAAATTAGACCCCTAATCTTCATCAGACTTCAGATCAGACACCCAAATAAGTTCCCCAATCCTCATCAAGCCTCAGATCAGACTCCCAATTCAGACCCCTAATCTTCATTAGACCTCATATCAGGCCTCCAGTCTTCATCAAACTCCAGAATCAGACCCCTACTCTTCATCAGACCACAGATCAGATCCCCAATTCTCATTAGACTACAAACTCAGACCTCCAATCTTCATCAGACTTCAGATAAGATGTCTAATCTTCAGACTCCAGAAGCAGACCCCCACTCTTCATCAGACCTCAGATAAGATGTCTAATCTTCATCAGACTCCAGAAGCAGACCCCCACTCTTCATCAGACCTCAGATCAGATCTTCATCAAACTCAAGCATCAGATCCCCAATCTTTATCAGACCCCTAATTTATACCCCCAGTCTTCATCAGACCTCAGATCAGACCCCTAATCCTCATCAGACCCCAAAATCAGACTGCCAATCTTCATCAGACCCCAAATCCTCATTAGATCTCATATTAGATATCCAAATCAGACCCCCAATCATCATTAGATCTCAGATCCGACTCCAGTTTTCATCAGACCCCAAAAAACACTACCCCATGAAACCTTAGATCAGACCCCCAATTCTCATCAGAATTGAGCTTATACCCCCAAATCAGACTTCCAATCTTCATCAGACCTAGGGAGATCCAGAGTGCTTTTCCTGCAGTGCTGCGCTGAGACCTAAGGTTACAAACTACATCTTTATGCTGTATGCAGTCATGATATAGCACAGTGCTGCGCAAAAAGACCAGGGGCATTTTTCTTCCCACTTTAGAAGGAATAAAAAAAGCATCTTATGGAGCTAATAATGTAATAGTTGACTATAGGAAGCAGTCTGCTAACTATGCAGGCTTGCACTCTCTCCACTTTGATTGACAGGGCCAAGCGCCATAATGTTTTCATTTCCTGGTCCTGTAAATTAGTTGGAAGAGGGTGGGTCAGTTTCAGTGAGATCATAGCCTCTAGGTGTAATGGCAATGCTCCAAGAGGCTCATTTTTTTATATTAAAACATCATTTTTTTCAGCAATGCGATCAAATATGAACATGGGGCCATTACAGAGGCCTTCAGCTGTCAAGTGCACATGCAACAGGTCAGCCAGTTTCATAGGTACAAATCTGCTGACAGATACCCTTCAACATATTTGATCAGTAGGTAGGTGATAACCTGTAACTATCCTAACAACATGGCATCTGTCTGTCGTGTGAATAGAGCAATGCTCGAGCACCAACGCTGCAACTCTATTCATCTCTAAGGAACTGCTGGAGATTAGCAAGGCCTGTACTTGGCTCCAAATGCAAAGGGTCCTCCACCCCGTTTGCATGATTGTGGGGGTATCTAAAATAGGGTTTTTTGCTACAATGTAAAAAACACACCAAATAAAGCAATTAAAAATGCTTCCTGTATGTATTATTGAGATATTGGGAACATTTCCCAAGAGTATCTAGAGCATGCTGTGACATTTGGAATAACAGATCTTGTCCTAGCCCGTCTCAAATTTCTGCATTTGTTACAGTGTAATCTACATACACAGTAGGTGAGTAGCTTAGGCAAGAGTTTAGCCTGGACAGGAGAAAATGTTGTTGCTGTTACAATAAAAAATCCATATGCCTCTTTCACACAACATCTGCATTTATTTCTATTATGAATGGGACTCTTAAAGGGGAGTAATCTGTCTAGAAGATGCTACAAGGACTTCCATCAGACACTGCAACACAGGGACAGAAAAAAAATTCTGATTACAGTTTTGTACCGTAGTATGGGCAGTCTCCTTCCAGTGGGCTGTAGATTGTCATATTTTTTTATCTAGTAGTTTACTTTTATGGAACATTTAAAAAGTTTATTATCATCTTATAGAAACTCATTAACCCCTTAGTGACCACCAATATGTGTTTTTATGGCGGTCACTAAAGGGGCTTGATCTGGACCGGTGCCTTTGTACAGAGGCAATTCTGCCCAAGCCAAAGCTGCAAAAAAGTGCAGGTAGCTGGCGGCAGTGATCACGTAATCACCGAAAATGTCGGCAGCAAGAGAGGAGGGAGAAAGTCTTGTAAGAGAGGAGGGAGAAAGTTTCTAGTGCAAGGATTGGGTCCCCCAGCTTCCCCATAAGGGCTGGGTCCCGATCCTCCCCCCTACCCCCAGTACCTTAACAGAGATGGTGACGGCAGCCCGGCACATGCGCAGACTGTATGCCGGCCGCTGCCGCCCTTACAGCAGTTCTCTCTCCTCAGGAGATGAGAGAGTGTAAATTATTATGTCCCGATAGGGTCCCCCAGCACCCCAATCGGGGCAATGTGACCCCAATAAGTATAATAAAGGGCAGGAAACCCCTCCACATCATAAAACAAAAACAAAATGGCACACAGTTTGCTGCACAAAAGCCCACGTCTATCTATAAGACGGTGGACCCCAACAAGTGTCCCTGAAATAAAAAAAATATTGGGGGCTTACTCTGGATATCGGCATTGTAAAAAATAAAAAAATCATCTGTCCGATCCTATTGGGCTGCGAGTACTGTCCACTCAACCCCTGTGTTTGTAGCAGTTATGTCCCGAAACCTCTATGAAGCCCTAATGCGGTTTATGCATTTTTCGAACAATTCCCAACCCCCCCCCCCCCAGAACTGACCCAGCCTATGACCATCTAAATAAATTGATGAATACCTTTTTAGTTTTAAAGGCCGCCTTTCTTTCCGTCAGTTTATTCCCTCCAAGCGTGCCAAAGATAGGGTAAAATGATATAAAGTGTGCAAGAGCACAACCGGCTACACCTGCGGTCTGTCTGTATATGAGGGCAGAGACTCCCAACTTAAACCCCCAATATTGGGACATCGGGAGAAATTGTGTGTGATCTATTGGTGTCATTCCTACACAAAGGGTACCGCGTGCACACAGATACATTTTATACTAGCATACCCCTTTTTAAATCCCTCCATGCTGCAAACACAGGGGCTTGTGGGACAGTCTATAAAAATAGAGTGGGATACCCATGACCGCTGGTGTCCAAGCGTTTGAAGAGAGGAACATCTTTCACCCTTGCAACTAACCAGTTGCTTGCAGTGAAGTGGAAGGACAGGAAGGATGTCTAAATGCTCACCACCGTGCACGTAGACACCACAGTAGCAGTTAGGGAGAGGGGGGGGGCTACTGCTGACAAACTGGTCTGTGTGACAGATTATAATGAATTTATGGGAGGTGTAGACCTCTCGGACCAGATGCTTCAACCCTACCTGGTGAAGTGAAAAAATAGGGCCTAGTATAAAAAGGTAGAAATCTACCTCATTTATATTGCTTCCTATAAGGCCTCTTGAACACAAAAGTTTTTTTCCCGTTTACATTCCGTTTTTTGCGGTCCGTATACGGACTGTATACGGAATCATTGTTCTGTAATGGTGTTTGAGGTTATGTCCTTGTCTAATCTGTACCTGTCCTTTATGATGTTTATGTTATCCTTGACTGTTCCTTGATTCGCCTAGCAGTGCGCAACTGCATCTGATAGCCTGGCAGTGCTAAACTGCTTCTGATTGTAGTATGTCCTGCCTGGCAGTGCCTACTGCTTCTGATCCTTGTCTGTTCTTGTCTGCCTGTAGTTCCTTTCTGCTTCTGTTCCTATCCCGTGTTTGTCCTTCCTTAGTGAGTGGGTCCCTGGGTTCTCCTGAGGGAGGATCTCTAGTCTTTGTCTTGTCTGATCCATGTCCTGAGTTTGCTTGGGTTCCAGTTCTGTGTTTGTTTCCGCTGGTGGATTCACCAGTGTGGTGCTCTTCAGGTAGGGGCCAAGTGTACTGGGACCTTCCTGGAGGTGTGACCAGTATGCCCTCAGCCCAGTTCATCCCCCACCACCAGGGGCTCTGTGAAGAATGGGGCTCACTGGCTCTCTGCTCTCTGGGTTTTGCCTGGGTTAAAGTAATCTGTGGGTCCTTGGTCTGTTTTGCCTATGTCCTGCATGACGTCCTGGAGGTCTGCCTTGGGCCTCCGACACGTGACACTGGTTGACTGTGTGCATATCGGTTTCTACCTTGCCGGGCAGAGGTCTGTTACGGTGCACCACGTCACTTAGCACGTTCATCTCTCATATAGGGACTGATGGGGCTAAAGAGATGTTTTACGACATGTCGCTGTCCTTGAATGTCAGCTTGTCGTTATAGCCCTATCGATGTTCTTATATCTTGTGAACAAACTGGAATTTGCAAATTAGTTAGAGACATTTTTCTCCATTTTCTTGAACATGTTGCTTTTCACTAGAGTTATTATTTTTTTTCCTGCAATCATTTATCATATATATATAAGTGAGTATGGCCTGTACACTAGGCCTGTACACCAAGTATCAACACTAAAGAAGGAGGAAAAGGCAAAGCACGACTAACAATATACACTCACCTAAAGAATTATTAGGAACACCATACTAATACAGTGGCATTGATTCAACAAGGTGCTAGGATAGCATCTTGAAGTTGATGGAGATTTGAGGGATGCACATCCAGGGCACGAAGCTCCCGTTTCACCACATCCCAAAGATGCTCTATTGGGTTGAGATCTGGTGACTGTGGGGGCCATTTTAGTACAGTGAACTCATTGTCATGTTCAAGAAACCAATTTGAAATGATTCGAGCTTTGCGACATGGTGCATTATCCTGCTGGAAGTAACCATCAGAGGATGGGTACATGGTGGTCATGAAGGGATGGACATGGTAGGAAAAAATGCTCAGGTAGCCCATGGCATTTAAACGATGGCTAATTGGCACTAAGGGGCCTAAAGTGTGCCCAGAAAACATCCCCCACACCATTACACCACCACCACCAGCCTGCACAGTGGTAACAAGGCATGATGGATACATGTTCTCATTCTGTTTACGCCAAATTCGGACTCTACCATTTGAATGTCTCAACAGAAATCGAGACTCATCAGACCAGGCAACATTTTTCCAGTCTTCAACAGTCCAATTTTGGTGAGCTTGTGCAAATTGTAGCCTCTTTTTGTAGTGGAGATGAGTGGTACCCGGTGGGGTCTTCTGCTGTTGTAGCCCATCCGCCTCAAGGTTGTGCCTGTTGTGGCTTCACAAATGCTTTGCTGCATACTACATTTGTAACGAGTGGTTATTTCAGTCAACGTTGCTCTTGAGTCAACTTGAATCAGTCTTGAATCAGTCGGCCCATTCTCCTCTGACCTTTAGCATCAACAAGGCATTTTCGCCCACAGGACTGCCGCATACTGGATGTTTTTCCCTTTTCACACCATTCTTTGTAAACCCTAGAAATGGTTGTGTGTGAAAATCCCAGTAAATGAGCAGATTATGAAATACTCAGACCGTTGTTGGTACCCGTCTGGCACCAACAACCATGCCACACTCAAAATTGCTTAAATCACCTTTCACCTTTCTTTCCCATTCTGACATTCAGTTTGGAGTTCAGGAGATTGTCTTGACCAGGACCACAACCCTGCATGCATTGAAGCAACTGCCATGTGATTGGTTGACTAGATAATCGCATTAATGAGAAATAGAACAGGTGTTCCTAATAATTCTTTAGGTATATAAACTTTATTATGGTTCCCAAAAAGGGAAAAATCCGATAAAATACAATGACAAACAATACAATGGTGGATGAGAGACACACAATGTGGGAAAGGATCACAAAGTGAACAACATGTAAATAGAGATGTCCCGAATAGTTCGCCGGCAAATAGTACGCGGCAAACATCGCTTGTTCTCCGCAGCGGGCAAAAATATGCGATGTTCGGTCCGCCCCCTATTCGTCATCATTGAGTAAACTTTGACCCTGTACCTCACAGTCAGCAGACACATTCCAGCCAATCAGCAGCAGACCCTCCCTCCCAGACCCTCCCACCTCCTGGACAGCATCCATTTTAGGTTCATTCGGAAGCTGCATTCTTAGTGAGAGGAGGGACAGTGTAGCTGCTGCTGATTTAATAGGGACATCGATAGCTAGGCCAGTGTATTCAGTGTCCACTACAGTCCTGAAAGACTCATCTGATCTCTGAGGAAGGACAGCACCCCTTTAGGGCTAGAACAACAGTCTGCTTTTTTTTTTTTTTCCTGTGTAATCTAATTGTAGTTGCCTGCCTGCCAGCATGTGTGTGAGGCTCACAGCGTATACTGTGCCCACTTGCCCAGTGCCACCACTCATATCTGGTGTCACAATACCTTGCATTTAAAAAAAAAAACTAAACTTTTTGGACTGTGAAATAATAGCAGTTTCCTTCACGCGTGTGCTTTTCAGGGCCTGCTAGGGCACAATGTCACACCAGTGCCACTCATATCTGGTGTAACAGTAGTGTTCATTTAATAAAACTAGAAATTTGACTGTGAAATAATAGCAGTCAGTTGCCTGTCCTTCACACATGTGCGTTTCAGGGCCTGCTAGGGCACAGTGTCACACCAGTGCCACTCATATCTGGTGTAACAGTAGTGTTCATAAAATAAATTATAGAAATTTGACTGTGAAATAATAGCAGTCAGTTGCCTGCCCTTCACACGTGTGCGTTTCAGGGCCTGCCAGGGCACAGTGTCACACCAGTGCAACTCATGTCTGGTGTAACAGTAGTGTACATAAAAAAAAAAAAAAAGAAATTTGACTGTAATAGATTGAATAGCAGTTAGTTGTCTGCAAGTGTGTGTGTCAGGCCTACAGCGTCTACTCTGCCAACTTCTGTCAGTACACAGTGCCACTCATATCTGGTGTCACAGTAGCTTGCATGTATAGTACCATTAATCAAAAAAAAAAAATGACAGGCAGAGGCAGGCCACCCCGCAGGGGCAGTCATGGTCGTGGTGCTGTGATTCCCTTTGGCCCTAGAATAATGCCCAATGTTCAGAGGACACGTATCCTGAACTCTAAACGTTCTGAGGACATAGTTGACTGGCTAACACAGGACACCCAATCTTCTACAGCTTCCGCTAGGAATCTTGAGGCACCATCCTCCTCCAGCTTAGCTTCGGGCACCTCTCAAGTTACCACTCACCCGCCTGCCGCCACCACCAACACTAGCACCTCAGCGGCTTCACTTGATCTGTCAGAGGAGTTATTTACACATCAGTGATGCATAACCATTATTGCAAGAGGAGGTAGATAACAGGGATATGTCTCAGTCAGGCAGCATTACACACATGGACATACGGTGTGATGATGATGATGTTGTACCCACTGCTGCTTCCTTTGCTGAGTTGTCAGATACAAGTGAAGTGGTTGATGATGACGATGTGTCCGTGGATGTCACGTGGGTGCCCGCTAGAAGAGAAGACGAACAGGGGAAAAGTTCAGATGGGGAGACAGAGAGGAGGAGGAGACGATTTTCAAGCAGGAGGAGGTCGTCGCAAGGAGCTAATGGCACAGTCAGACAGCATGCATCGGCACCCGGGGTTAGCCAGACAGCACGCCAATCAACGCATGCTGTTGCCACCACCAGAATGCCATCATTGCAGAGCTCAGTAGTGTGGCTTTTTTTGGTGTGTCTGCCTCTGACAACAGCGATCCCATTTGCAACCTGTGCCAAAAGAAACGGAGTCGTGGGAAGTCCAATACCCATCTAGGTACAACTGCTTTGCGAAGGCACACGATCACACATCACAAACGCCTATGGGATCAACACATGAGTACAAGCAGCACACAAACTCAAAGCCGCCATCCTCCTCCTGGTCCAGCATCTTCAGCCACGTCAACCACTGCTGTCCTCCTAGACCCCTCTCAACCACCCACCACTCTGCCTCTCACCTTGAGCAGTTCCTGCTCATCTGCCCACAGTCAGGTGTCTGTCAAGGACATGTTTGAGCGTAAGAAGCCAATGTCACAAAGTCACCCCCTTGCCCGGCGTCGGGACTCTTAGCCCGCCAGCTTTTACCATGCAAGCTGGTGGAGTCTGAGGCCTTCAAAAAATTAGTAGCTATTGGGACACCGCAGAGGAAGGTACCTGGCCGAAATTTCTTTGCACAAAAGGCAATCCCCAACCTGTACTCGATTGTGCAAAAGGAAGTCATGGCATGTCTGGCACACAGTGTTGGGGCAAGGGTCCATCTGACCACTGATACCTGGTCTGCAAAGCACGGTCAGGGCAGGTATATCACCTACACTGCGCATTGGGTAAACCTGCTGACTGCTGCCAAGCATGGAATGCGTGGCTCTGCAGAGGAGTTGCTGACACCGCCATGACTTTAAGGCAGTCCTGCTGCCACCTCCTCTACTCCTCCTACTCCATCCTCTTCCATAACTTACTCGGCTGAGTCCTCTTCTGCTGCTGCGTCTTGCTCCACATCAACGGCACCCCCCAGCTCCCCAGGGGCTATTCCACATCCCAGATTTGGCAGTGTCACGCCGTCTTGGGGTTGACTTGCCTGAAATCAAAGAGTCACACCGGACCAGCACTCCTGTCCACCCTGAATGCACAGGTGGATCAGTGGTTGACTCCGCACCAACTGGAGATCGGCAAAGTGGTATGTGGCAATGGAAGCAATTTGTTGGCAACATTGAATTTGGGCAAGTTGACACATGTGCCGTACATGGCACGTGTGTGTAATCTGATCGTACAACACTTTGTGCATAAGTACCCAGGCTTACAGGACGTCCTCAAGCAGGCCAGCAAGGTGTGTGGCCATTTCAGGTGTTCCTACACGGCCATAGCACACTTTTCAGACATCTAGCGACGAAGCAACATGCCAGTGAGGCGATTAATTTGCGACAGCCCGAGACGTTGTAATTCAACACTCCTAATGTTCGACCACCTGCTCCAACAAGAAAAAGCCGTCAACGAGCATTTGTATGACCGGGGTGCTAGGACAGCCTCTGCGGAGCTGGGAATTATTTTTGCCACGTTACAGGACGCTCATGCACCATGCCTGTAGGCTCATGCGTCCTTTTGAGGAGGTGACAAACCTAGTCAGTTGCACCGAAGGCACCATCAGCGACATCATCCCATTTGTTTTCTTCCTGGAGAGTGCCCTGCGAAGAGTGCTGGATCAGGCCATAGATGAGCGTGAAGAGGAAGAGTTGTGGTCACCATCACCACCACCAGAAGCCTTATCAGCATCGCTTGCTGGACCTGCGGCAACGCAGGAAGAGGAGTGTGAGGAAGAGGAGTCAGAGGAGGAATGTGGCTTTGAGGAGGAGGAGGAAGACCAACCACAACAGGCATCCCAGGGTGCTCGTTGTCACCTATCTGGTACCCATGGTGTTGTACGTGGCTGGGGGGAAGAACATACCTTCAGTGAGATCACTGAGCACGAGGAACGGGACATGAGTAGCTCGGCATCCAACCTTGTGCAAATGGGGTCTTTCATGCTGTCGTGCCTGTTGAGGGACCCTTGTATAAAAAGGCTGAAGGAGAACGACCTGCACTGGGTGTCCACGCTACTAGACCCCCGGTATAAGCAGAAAGTGCCTGAAATGTTACTGAATTACCGGAAGTCGGAAGGGATGCAGCAGTTCCAAAATAAATTAAAAAGTATGCTTTACACAGTGTATAAGGGTGATGTCACAGCACAACGGGAATCTAACAAGGGAAGAGGTGAAAGTAATCCTCCACCTACCACGACCATGCCGGCAAGGACAGGACACTTTACAGACGTGTAGGTGATGGAGGACATGCAGAGCTTTTTAAGTCCTACGCATCACCACAGCCCTTCGAGGTCCACCCTCAGAGAATGACTCGACCGACAGGTAGCAGACTACCTCGCCTTAACTGCAGATATCGACACTCTGAAGAGCGATGAACCCCTTGACTACTTGACTACTGGGTGTGCAGGCTTGACCTGTGGCCTGAGCTATCCCAATTTGCGATAGAACTTCTGGCCTGCACCTCTTAAAGTGTCCTGTCAGAAAGGACCATCTGTGCAGCAGGAGGTATTGTCACTGAGAAGAGAAGTCGCCTAGGTCAAAAAAGTCTAGATTACCTCACCTTAAGATGAATGAGGGATGGATCCCGAAGGGACTGACAGTGGGCGATACATTTGACTAAAAAAGGCCTGGTGATGAGATGATCTGCCTTGGGCTAAAAATGGTCCACACGCTGCTGTATTTTATCTCTGAATGCTGGATGACTTCCGTCACTTATCCGCCACCAACTAGGGTTCAAGCCGCAATGTTTTAGGGCACTTTCTGCCTGGGAAACAAACATCAATTTTTCTGGCCTCTGGTGCTGCACTGTGGCTTTAAAAACCAAACAAAAAGAAAGGTACATACATGTGTCAATTCCCCTTCGTGATTGTTACCTTGTTGTGGTGAAAGGGCTTGCGTATCACAATGAAGCGACCACCTCAATGGCAATGTTGGCACACCCCAGATGATAAGCGATCGGCTGGATAATTTTGCATAGAAAAAACATTAATTTTCTTTGTGATCATCTAAGGCATGGATGTCAAACTCATGGCCCTCCAGATGTTGCAAAACTACAACTCCCATCATTCCCTGATAGCTGTAGTATGCCCAGGCATGATGGGAGTTGTAGTTTTGCAACAGCTGGAGGGCCACGAGTTAGACATCCCTGATCTAAGGTGATCATTAAAGCCTACTAGGCCAACAATGGGTCCACACTGCAGAATCATTGTTTTCTGGGTCACTTAACTGTCACTGAACCAGGGGTGTAGATAAGGGGGGTGGGATAGGGGGTTCGACCCCCCCCCCCCGGCCAGAGTGTCTGTCCTCCTAACCTACCAGAGAACGGCCCGGGCGTGCCACTGCCTGCAATAGCGGCCCGGGCAGTGCGGCACACAGAGAGGTTATGTTTTTTTCCATATGGTGTCAAACAACTAAATCGGTATTGCTCAAGGTAAAGGATTGGTTTAGGAATGATATGGCTGGTATATTTTTTTCAAACCCTGGTGTGTCTGCTAAATAAAGTCTTATAATTTGAGAAAGCTGAACCCCCCCCCCCTAAAAAAAATATCTACGGCCCTGCACTGAACTACTTGGCCCTGCACTGAACTACTTCAGCACGACCATAGAATAAAATAAAAAACATTGCCTGCAATCTCCCAAACGTGCGCACAAGCACAGTCATCACTACACCAAGATCAATGCATAGAGAAATAAAATTTATGTCATGAGTGTGTCAACTATTGACAACTCTTTGCGGTTGTCTAAAATCTATTTCATACACGTCCCCTGTCAGGGGACGTAACAGGGATTAAACTGATAAGAATAGTACTACTTAACACGCCACTCCTATCTGGTGGCACATTTGATTGCATGCGCAGTGCCCCAAATTGGAAGTAGAAGGACTGACCAAGCATCTTTTTCCATCTCCCGGTTCCTAAAATCGATTCCATATACAAGTTCCCTGATAGGGGACGTAACAGGGATTAAACTGATAAGAATAGTACTACTTAACACACCACTCATATCTGGTGGCACATTAGATTGCACGCGCAGTGCCCCAAATTGGAATTAAGAGGACCGACCAAGCATCTTTTTCCATCTCCCGGGTCCTAAAATCGATTCCATATACACGTCCCCTGATAGGGGACGTAACAGGGAGTAAACTGATAGGAATGGTACTACTTAACACACCACTCCTATCTGGTGGTACATTTGATTGCACGCGCAGTGCCCCAAAATGGAAGGAGAAGGCCCAACCAAGCATCTTTTTCCATCTCCCGGTTCCTAAATTTGATTACACGCACACTCCCCGTTCCTAAAATCGATTCCATATACACTTCGCCTGATAGGGGATGTAACAGGGATTAAACTGATAGGAATAGTACTACTTGACACACCACTCCTATCTGGTGGCACAGTATATTGCACAAGCAGTGCCCCAAAATGGAAGGAGAAGGACCAACCAAGCATCTTTTTCCATCTCCCGGTTCCTAAAATCTATTCCATACACGTTCCCTTATAGGGGATGTAACAGGGATTAAACTGATAGGAATAGTACTACTTAACACACCTTATAATAACGCAGAGAGAGGCAACGCAGAGAGAGGAGTCTGAAGAAGAGGAGTCAGAGAAGGAAGGTGGCTTTGAGGAGGTGGAAGACCAAACACAGCAGGCGTCCCAGGGGGCTTGTTGTCACCTTTCGGGGACCCTTGCTGTTGTACGTGGCTGGGTGGAGGTAGAGACCTTAATGACATCAGTGAGGACAAGGAACGGGACATGGCTAGCTTGGTATTCAACCTTGTGCAAATGGGGAGTTTGCGGGTGTGCAAATTGACTGTTTGCAGTTGTTTGCGGTGCGTTAAACAGGGAGTTTGGTCTGTCACTGTGAAGCGGGCGTAACCGTTACACTACTTGATCGATACATTATACCTTGACGTTTTAAAGCACGTTATTCCAAACAATTTTGGAATGTTAGGTGATTTATGCCCTTTCTGGATTAAAGCCCGACTCTGCGTCAACTACGTAATTTTCCATGGGAGTTTTGCCATGGACCCCCCTCCGGCATGCCAAAGTCCAGGTCTTAGTCCCCTTGAAACAACTTTTCCATCACTATTGTGGCCAGAAAGAGTCCCTGTGGGTTTTAAAATTTGCATGCCCATTGAAGTCAATGGCGGTTCGACCGTTCGCGAACATTTGCAAAAATTTGCATTCACCGTTCGTGAACGGAAAATTTTATGTTCGCGACATCTCTACATGTAAAAACAATTCATGAAAAGGTCAAAGAGATACTGAATAATTAATTAATACCCAAGTGGAGAATGTATTACAATGACCTCACCAAAAACCATGAGCAAGATATTGGAGCCAAATACAAGTTTAAGTGCAAGGTGCAAAAGATACAATGTACATGGACAATAAAATGAACAATATGGTAAATCGAAAAATACATAAATACCAGAATAGTGATCCAATAGTGATTTTGCGTAAGCTTCCTCAGTGGGTTTATGTCGTTATAGCCCTATCGATGTTCTTATATCTTGTGAATAAACTGGTATTTGGACATAGTTAGAGACATTTTGCTCCATTTTCTTGGACATGTTGTTTTTCACTACAGTTAATTTTTTTCCCTGCAATAATTTATTATATGTCAGACCAGAACGCTGCTCACCACAGCATCAGGATGACAGAAATGCGGGACAACAGCTTTGTTAGCAAGACAGCCATGGGTACCAGTAAATGCTTTTTTAGAAATCTGTCTCCCTTATAAGTGCACAGCTTCACTTCTCATCTGTATGTGCCACAAAGATAAGAATGTGTCGGATTTCTAAGACAGTAACAGGGTTACCCATCTAAAAATATTTTTTCTGCCAATTTCCTGTGAAAATTGTATTAACAATTTGAATAAAGCCATATACACTCAATATTTTATCCTGTAATAACTTTGCACTTTTAATACACCACTAGATGCATGCTTTAAGGGATCTAGTTTTTTAAATGGGTTTTCTATCATTTTGCAGCTCAACGGCATCAGCCCCTTAACGAAAAACGCTGTGCATGTATGGCGGGGGATACATTTTCAGAATACATTCCGCCGTACATGCACGGCGGGCTGATCGAGCGGGCACCGGAGCAGTTGCCCTGCCCGATCAATACAGGGGTACGGCAGTCCTTGGTAGCTGGGACCCTGCTGTATACGCCCACATCACTGTTTACAGTGATGCCGGCGTATTAACCCCTTCTATGCCACGCTGACCGCGACATAAAAGTTGTTTCTGGCGGGTGATGGAGCACATCGGGTCTCCGCACTGCTGTGGTGGGAACTCGATGTGTCAGAAGGCAGCCCGTTGCCGTGCAAAGGCTGCCCAATGCCTTGCACGGCATCAGGACCTGCCTTCTACGGGTGCCGAGGCTTTTTTCCTAACTTGAAACTTTATTTTTTTCATTCAAAACACCTTTTTTTTAACTTTTTTTTTACTTTATTTCTGTCCCACTCTGTAATGCATTACAATACATCTGTATTGTAATGCATTGCCTGTTAGTGTATGATGCTGAGTCATACACTAACAGGCAATGCATTACAATACAGATGTATTGTAATGCATTACAGAGTGGGACAGAAATAAAGTTAAAAAAAAAGTTTAAAAAAAGGTGTTTTGAATGAAAAAAATAAAGTTTCAAGTTAAGAAAAAAAAACACCCCGTTGCCCTGATTTTATAATAAAAAATAGAAAAAAAAAAAAGCACATATTAGGTATCGCCGCATCCGTAGCGACCGGCTCTATAAATATATCACATGATCAACCCCCGTCCGATAGACACCATTAAACATAAAAACTGTGTCAAATTTTTTTTGTTACCTTACATCACTAAAAGTGCAACACCAAGCAATCAAAAAGGAATATGCCCCCAAAAATTGTATCAATATAACTGTCAACTCATTCCGCAAAAAATGAACTCCTACATAGGACAATTGCCCATAAAAAAATAAAAAATAAACTATGGCTCAGACTATGGAGACACTAAAACATGATTTTTTTTTGTTTCAAAAATGATATTAGTGTATAAAACTTAAATAAATACAGTATACATATTAGGTATCGCCACGCCCCTAACAACCTTCACTATAAAAATGACATGATTTAACCACTTAGGTGAACACCGTAAAAAAATTAAAATTAAAACAATGTCAAAAAGCCATTTTGTCACCTTACATCACAAACAGTGTAATAACAAGCGATGAAAAATTAATATGCACCCCAAAATCATACCAATCAAACCGACATCTCATACTGAAAAAAATGAGCTCCTAGATAAGACAGTCACCTAAAAAATAAAATGAAACTATGGTTTTCAGAATAAGGAGACACTAAAAATAATTTTATCAAAAATGCTTTATTATGTAAAACTGAAGCAAACAACCAAAAAAAAATACCATCTTTGGTATTGTTGCATCTGCAACAACCTGCTCTATAAAAATAGCTCATGATCTAATCTGTCAGATGAACGTTGTAAATAACAAAACATAAAAACAGTGCCAAAACAGTTATTTTTTTGTTACCTTGCCTCACAGAAAGTGTAATATAGAGCAACATAAGTCATCTTTACCCTAAAATAGTACCAACAAAACTGCCCCTTATCCTGTAGTTTCCAAAATGGGGTTAGTTTTTGTAGTTTCTACTCTAGGGGTACATCAGGGGGTCTTCAAATGTGACATGGCAAGTTCAAATTATCCCAGTGAAATCGGTCCTTCAAAAACCAAATGGCATTCCTTTCCTTCTGTGCCTTGCCATGTGCCCTTAAAGCAGTTTACAACCACATATGGGGTGTTTCTGTAAACTACGGAATCAGGGCAATAAATATTGAGTTCAGTTTGGCTGTTAATCCTTGCTTTGTGAGTGGAAAAAAAATGATTAAAATTGAAAATATGCCAAACAAAGTGAAATTCTGAAATTTCATCTCCATTTTCCATTAATTCTTGTGGAATACCTAAAGGGTTAACAGCATTTTTAAAATTCAGTTTTGAATACCTTGAGGGGTTGTAGTTTCTAAAATGGGGTCACATTTTTGCATTTTCTACTCTAGAGGGGCTTCAAATGGGACATGGTGTCAAAAAAAAAAAAAAAACAGACCATTAAAATCTGCCTTCCCAAAACCATATGTCATTCCTTTCCTTCTGCGCCCTGCCATGTAGCCATATAGCAGTTTACAACCACAACTGGATGTTTCTGTAAACTACAGAATAAGGAAATAAATATTAAGTTTTGTTTGGCTGTTAACCTTTGCTTTATTAGCGGAAAAAAAATATTAAAATGGAAAATCTGCCAAAAAAGTGAAATTCTGAAATTTCATCTCCATTTTCCATTCATTCTTGTGTAACACCTAAAGGGTTAACAATGTTTTTATGATCAGCTTTTAATATCTTTAGGGGTGTAGTTTCTAAAATGGGGCAATTTTTGGGTGGTTTCTATTATGTAAGCCTCACAGAGTGACTTCAGATCTGAACTGGTCCTTAACGACTTAAGGACCACAGGTTTATACCCCCCTAGTGACCAGGACCTTTTTTATAAATCGGCACTTCACAACTTTAATGGTTTATTGCTTGGTCATGCAACTTGGCACCCAAATTAATTTTACCTCGTTTTCTTCACAGAAATACAGCTTTCTTTTGGTGGTATTTGATTACTGCTGAGATTTTTAGTTTTTCTGATATTAATCTAAATAGACCGCAATTTTCTCAAAAAAGTGTATTTTTTACTTTTTATGGTAAAATTGTTCAAATATATTTACACTTCTATACAAGTTTGTGTCAGAATTTATTGTGCTACATGTCTTTGATAAAAAAAAATCCAAGAAGTGTATACTTTTTGGTTTGCGCAAAAGTTATAGCGTTTACAAACTATGGTACAAAAATGTGAATTTCCGCATTTTTAAGAAGCTCTGACTTTCTGAGAACCTGTCATGCTTCTTGAGGTGCTAGAATGCCAGGATAGTATAAATACCCCCCAAATAACCCCATTTTAGATAGAAGACATCCCAAAGTAAGTTTATGTACGATTTAATTTTTTTTCACAAGTTAGTGGAAAATGACACTTTCTGAGGGAAAACAAATAATAATAAAGTTTCCATTTTTGCTAACTTCTGGCAAAAAAAAAAAAATCTCCCACGGACTAACTATACCCCTCCGTGAATACCTTGGGGTGTCTATTTTCCGAAATGGGGTCATCTGTGGGGTGTGTTTAATGTTCTGGCATTTTGGGCGGGGCTAAATTGTGAGCAACCC
This sequence comes from Bufo gargarizans, assembly GCF_014858855.1. Lineage (NCBI taxonomy): Eukaryota > Metazoa > Chordata > Amphibia > Anura > Bufonidae > Bufo > Bufo gargarizans. The sequence continues at coordinate 308,327,254 of NC_058083.1, read as the reverse complement.
TGTAAAGCCTAAAGGTACTCGTTGGACTTTTGGCCCCTAGGCTGCAAAAAAGTGTCACACATGTGGTTTCGCCGTACTCAGGAGAAGTAGGGCAGTGTGTTTTGGGGTATATTTTTACATATACCCATGCTGGGTGAAAGAAATATCTCTGTAAATTGACAACTTTGTATAAAAAAAATAAAAAGATACACACACTCACACACAATATGGGTATATGTAAAAATGCACACCAAAACACATTGCCCTACTTCTTCTGAGTACTGCGATACCACATGTGTGACACTTTTTTGCAGCCTAGGTGCGCAAAGGGGCCCAAATTCCAATGAGTACCTTTAGGATTTCACAGGGCATTTTTACGCATTTGGATTCCAAACTACTTCTCACGCTTTAGGACCCCTAAAATGCCAGGGCATTATAAATACCCCACAAGTGACCCCATTTTGGAAAGAAGACACCCCAAGGTATTCCGTGAGGGGCATGGTGAATTCATAGAAGTTTTTTTGTTTTTTTGGCACAAGTTAGCGGCAAATGATTGTTTTATTTTTTTCTTACAAAGTCTCATATTCCACTAACTTGTGACAAAAAATAAAATTTTACATGAACTCACCATGCCCCTCACGGAATACCTTGGGGTGTCTTCTTTCCAAAATGGGGTCACATGTGGGGTATTTATAATGCCCTGGCATTTTAGGGGCCCTAAAGCGTGAGAAGAAGTCTGGAATCCAAATGTCTAAAAATGCCCTCCTAAAAGGTACTCATTGGAATTTGGGCCCCTTTGTGCTACTAAGCTGCAAAGAAGTGTCACACATGTGGTATCACTGTACTCAGGAGAAGTAGGGCAATGTGTTTTGGGGTGTCTTTTCACACATACCCATCCTGTGTGTGAGAAATATCTCTGCAAATGACGACTTTAATTTTTTTTTTATACAAAGTTGTCAATTTACAGAGATATTTCTCTGACCCAGCATGGGTATATGTAAATATACACCCCAAAACACATTGTCCTACTTCTTCTGAGTACGGCGATAACACATGTGTGCCACTTTTTTGCAGCCAAGATGCGCAAAGCGGCCCAAATTCCAATGAGTACCTTTAGCATTTCACAGGGCATTTTTAAGCATTTGGATTCCGTGAGGGGTATGGTGAGTTCATGTAAGATTTTATTTTTTGGCACAAATTAGTGGAATATGGATTTTGTAAGGAAAAAAATAATAATAATAAATTTCAGCTAACTTGTGGCAAAAAAAAATCTTCTATGAACTCGCCATGCCCCTCAAAAGTGATCTTTATAGTGCCGCAGTGATTTTACGGTGTTTTTGCAGTGATCAGAAAAAGTGTGCGCACAAGATCAGGCCTGATCGGGCGAACCCTGCATTTTTTGTAGAGCCTAAGGTAACCTTAATGTACTGATGTAGATCTGATTGCGATCAGTCTTGATCACTTACAAATACTATATTGTACTAGTGCTGATTAGCGACAGTGATAATGCTAATCAGCGACAAATCAGTGACAGCGGTGCGGTGGGCTGGGCGCTAACTACCTAACAAGTAGCTAACTAACTGGCGGTGATAAAGGACCCTTAGGCCCCATTCACACGTCCGCAATTCTGTTTTGTGGAACGGAATTGCGGCCCCATTAATTTCTATTGGGACAGACTTTGACCCACCCGGATCCGGAATTGCGGATCTGCACTTCCGGGTCCGCACTTCCGTTCTGCAAAAATATAGAACATGTCCTATTTTTGCCCACAATTGCGGACAAGAAAAGGCATTTTCTATATAGTTCTGGCAATGTGTGGATCCGCAAAATGCGGAAAGCACATTGCCGGTGTATGTGTTTTGCGGATCCGAGGATCCGCAAAACACATACAGACTTCTGAATGGAGCCTTACAGGGGGTGATCAATGACAGAGGGGTGACAGGGGGGTGATCAGGGAGTCTATATGGGGTGATCAGGGGTTAATGAGGGGTTAAAAAGTGACGGGGGATGTAGTGTGGTGCTTGGGGCTACTTACAGAGCTGCCTGTGTCCTCTGGTGGTCAATCCAAGCAAAAGGGACCACCAGAGGACCAGGTAGCAGGTATATCAGATGCTGTTAACAAAACAGTGTCTAATATACCTTTCTGATGCGATTTTTTTTTTTTAACATCTACAGCCTGCCAGCGAATGATCATCGCTGGCAGGCTGTAGTTTAAAGGTACACTGACAGGGCCAATAAGCATATTGAGGTATATATATGGCAATACAGGTCTTATAATGGGTATTACAATCATATAAGTATCCCCCCTGTCCACATTATACATACAGTAAACTTAAGTTTTATAACCTGCTCCAACGGTCTTCAATCTGCCCAAGGGGCGGCGTTTCACCTCTCTTGCGCCCAGCCAGCCTCCCCCAACTGCCGCTTTGAAGCGCTGCCCAGCTCATGAATATTCAGTTTGCTGGGCGGCTTCTGCGGTCCCCGCTCTGAAGCGCTGCGCTTAACAGTGCCCGGCGCATGCGCCGGATCTTGTGAAGTCCGGTACAGTAAGCACCGCCCAGCTCATCAATATTCACTTCGCTGGGCGGTGCTTACTCTCCCCGACTTCACAAGATCCGACGCATGCGCAGGGCACTGTTCATTAGGGTCACAATGGGTATATTTCTGAAGACAGACAAAATGAGGTGATACATTTGGGGGTGTACTTCTTCATTTTTATTTGTTTAGTACCAAAAACTTGTGTAATATATCAAAAATATTTTTTTTTTGCCTGCTTACCATTACTTGCTACAAAAAAACTAGGGGGTCCAAAAGCTCACTACACCCCTAGATGAATACCTTAGGCCCCTGCAGACAAGCATCCCTCCCGCAGCGAGTCATTTCAGCTCCCGGCCTGACCTCCCAGCGCTGCCAGGGGTCACATAGCATTATATTGATTTATGATGCTATGTAACCCTTACAGTTCTGAAATGTATTCAAAAACACTGGCATAATGTTGCCAGTATTATCCAGTACAATCCAGAACTGTAGGGGTTACATAGCATCATAAATCAATATAATGCTATGTGACCCATGGCAGCGCTGGGAGGTCAGGCCGGGAGCTGAAATGACTCGCTGCGGGAGGGATGCTTGTCTGCAGGGGCCTAAGGTATTCATCTAGGGGTGTAGTGAGCTTTTGGACCCCCTAGTTTTTGCAGAAAGTAATGGTAAGTAGGCAAAAAAAATATAACATTTTTGATATATTACACAAAAGTTTTTTGTACTAAACAAATAAAAATGAAGAAGTACAGTGCTGGGGGGTCAGGCAGGATATTGCTGAGGACAGGAGAAATGGGGTGATACATTTTGTAGTGTACTTCTTCATTTTCATGTGCGTTGTAGAAAAAAAAATCTGTCTTTAAAATGACATTTTGTGTAAAAAATTAAAAATACATCCCCCCCCCCCCCCCTGCTTAGCATTAATTTCTACAATAAAACTAGGGGGTCTAAAAGCTCACTACACCCCTAGTTGAATACCTTACGGATTCTAGTTTTCAAAATGTGGTCATTTATGGGGGTTTTCTATTGTTTTGGCAGCTCAACCCAATTGCAAGTGTGCAATGGGGCCTAAAACATTTTCAAGCAAATTTTTTTGTTCTGAAAGCCACTGGGTGATCCTTTATGTTTGGGCCCTGCCGTTTGTCAATACATACGATTAGGGCCCCAATGGGTATATTTCTGATGACAGGAGAAATGGGGTGATACATTTTGGGGTGTACTTCATTTTCATGTGCTTTGTAGAAAAAAATAAACTTTCACCTTCATAGTAACATAGTAACATAGTACATAAGGCCGAAAAAAGACATTTGTCCATCCAGTTCGGCCTGTTATCACGCAAGTTGATCCAGAGGAAGACCCCTCTCTAGTAGCTATAGCCTGTAATATTATTAAACTCCAGAAATACGTCCAGGCCCCTCTTGAATTCCTTTATTGTACTCACCATCACCACCTCCTCAGGCAGAGAGTTCCATAGTCTCACTGCTCTTACCGTAAAGAATCCTTTTCTATGTTTGTGTACAAACCTTCTTTCCTCCAGACGCAGAGGATGTCCCCTCGTCACAATCACAGTCCTGGGGATAAATAGATGATGGGATAGATCTCTGTACTGACCCCTGATATATTTATACATATTAATTAGATCTCCCCTCGTCTTTTTTCTAAAGTGAATAACCCTAATTTTGATAATCTTTCAGGGTACTGTAGTTGCCCCATTCCAGTTATTACTTTAGTTGCCCTCCTCTGGACCTTCTCCAGCTCTGCTATGTCTGCCTTGTTTACAGGAGCCCAGAACTGTACACAGTACTCCATGTGTGGTCTGACTAGCGATTTGTAAAGTGGTAGGACTATGTTCTTATCACGGGAATCTATGCCCCTTCTGATGCAACCCATTATCTTGTTGGCCTTGGCAGCAGCTGCCTGACACTGGTTTTTGCAGCTTAGTTTGCTGTTTATTAAAATTCCTAGATCCTTTTCCATGTCAGTGTTACCGAGTGTTTTACCATTTAGTATGTACGGTTGACTTGCATTTTTACTTCCCATGTGCATAACTTTACATTTATCAGTGTTAAACCCCATCTGCCACTTATCTGCCCAAGCCTCCAGTCTATCCAGATCCCTCTGTAGTAGTATACTGTCCTCATCAGTGTAAATTACTTTACACAGTTTAGTGTCATCTGCGAAAATTGATACTTTACTATGCAAGCCTTCTACAAGATCATTAATAAATATATTGAAGAGAATAGGGCCCAATACTGACCCCTGAGGTACCCCACTAGTGACAGTGACCCAATCTGAGTGTGAACCATTAATAACCACCCTCTGTTTTCTATAATTGAGCCAGTTACTTACCCACTTACAGACGTTTTCTCCCAGTCCGAGCATTCTCATTTTATATACTAACCTTTTATGTGGTACAGCGTCAAATGCTTTGGAGAAGTCCAGATATACGACATCCATTGATTCGCCGCTGTCAAGTCTAGAACTTACCTCCTCATAGAAACTGATTAAATTAGTCTGACATGACCGATCCCTTCGTAGCAATAATTTGTTTAAAAAACTAGGGGGTAAATAAAACTGACCACACCCCTAGATAAATATGTTAGGCTAGTTTCACACTAGCGGCGGGGCGGATCCGACAGGCTGTTCACCATGTCGGATCCGTCCTGCGGCTATTTCGCTGTGCCCGCGGACCGCCGCTCCGTCCCCATTGACTATAATGGGGACGGGGGCGGAGCTCCGGCGCAGCACGGCTGTGCACGGAGGAAGCCCGCCGGACTAAAAAGCCTGACATGCAGTAATTTTAGTCCGGCGGGCTTCCTCCGTGCACCGCCGTGCTGCGCCGGAGCTCCGCCCCCGTCCCCATTATAGTCAATGGGGACGGAGCGGCGGTCCGCGGGCACGGCGAAATAGCCGCAGGACGGATCCGACATGGTGAACAGCCTGTCGGATCCGTCTCGCCGCTAGTGTGAAAGTACCCTTAAGGGGGTCTAGTTTTCAAAATGAGGTCACTTTTGACCTATTATTCTGACATTTATAAGCCTCTGCAAACTTGGCTTAATGCAGGAAAAAATATGTACTTCAAAGATTTTAAAATTAATGTTAAAATGGTAAGTCTTCTAAATAAAAAAAAAAGTAAAAGTTTTTTTGTAAGTGCAGCCAAAATAAAGTAAATATGTGGAAATATATTTCTGATAAAAATATTGAATAGTATTTATTAGTGTTGGGCGAGCATGCTTGGCCGAACATTAGTTCTGCTCGAGTGCTCGGCACATGGCGGTGTTTGGCCCAATACCACGTGTGCTAGAGCACGATGCTCAGGTCTCCTACCCGCACGTTTGTTGGCTGCTACACAGCCAATAAACGTGCAGGTAAGTACTGCTATTCACTGTAATGCCGTAGCCATGTTGGCTGCTGGCATTACAGTGATTGGCTGGCAAGAACGCATCATTGGGTGCTATTTAGCACCCAATAACGTGTTCGGCTCAGTATTAGTCAGGGAGAGCTGGAGAGCAGAAGGGAGAGATATTTTAGGAATTTAACTAGCAATAGCTTAGTTTTTATACTTGTTATAGACCCAAAAGTACTTTTAAGGAATATTGTGTGTGGCAGCCATATATATTTTTAGTGCAACCTGCTCTAAATAGCTTGCAATTGTTTGGCCGCTGCAGACACAGACATTATCTGCGCTACATCTCCTGTCTAACATGTGCACAGCCTAAAAATATCCGTGACATCCAGTGTCCTTTTTTCCCAGACGGTGTCCGCTGCGGACAGTTACATTACCTGCACTACATCTCCTGTGTAACGTTTGCGTATCTGAAATATCAGTAACATTAATTCAGTGTAATTTTTTATTAGCCACTGGTGACAACGACATTACTTGCACTATATTTCCTGTTCCACATGTGCGCATCCTAAATATCATTGACATTCATTCAGTGTTATTTTTTTATTAGGCGGTGGTGACAGCGACATTACTTGCGCTATACCTCCTGTTTAATGTGTGCGCATCCTAAAAATATCTGTGACATTCTGTGTACTTTATTTACACATACACTTACAAAATGCTGCGCTACTGTACGTGTGACATACTTGCAAGCATATATACTATTTAATATGCGCAAGGGGAGCAGTAAGGGACGGGGAAGTGGCCATGCTCTGTGCGCAGGGAACCTGTGCCTGCTGTCAGAAACACACTCATCCACGATACCTAGCCTCATGTCCCAGTTGCAGGGCGGTGCAGGACACCACTCTGGAAGTCAGACCAGTGCGACCAGGTGGTCGGTTGGATTGCAGCAGAAAATGCTTTCTGCCGGTTAAGCACCACCCTGTCTTCCACAAAGTCCAGTCTCAGTAGCCAAGAGTCTAGTCAACAGAATCCGCTAGAGGGCTGCAATTGGCATATAAATGTGGTTAAGAGCATAGCAAGTGCTCTGCAAACAAATGTGGATAGGGAAATGACTTAAAATAACATAAAATGTGTAAAAAAAATAAAATTATGATCTTGATCTAGGAGGACGAGGTCCATATGAAGTTGGTTGGTTGAGGAGGCGGTGGACGTAGCAGTGTAGGTGGAAGTGGCGGTGGAGGAGGACAAGGTAGCGAACTCTGGTTTTTGAATGTATTTAATTATTTTATTAGGGTGCACTCCAAAAGAGTGGGAAATATCAAAAATACATTAATGAGCAATTGCGCTGTAGTATAACAATGGCTGGGTAAGGCAGGTATACATGTCTATTCTGCAGAAGGTATGGATCCATGCCTGGTTCATTTTAATTTATGTGAGTTTGCTGTGGACAGGCGGCTGCGCTTGTCTGTGATAAAGCCCCCTTGCCGTGCTAAACACACATTCAGATAATACACTGGCTGCAGCACCTCCAAGGCGTAAAAAGGCAAGCTCACGCCTTGTGCTCAATTTGGAGACCCAGAAGTTGAAGGAGGCAGACCCATCATTCAGTACGTGTAGGCATGTGCACACATACTGCTCCACCATGTTGGTGAAATGCTGCCTCCTGCTAAGACATTCCATATCAGCTGGTGGTGCTGGTTGTTGTGGCGTGCTGACAAAGCTTTTCCACCTTTTGGCCATGCTAACCCTGCCTTTTGATGTGCTGGCGGTGCCCCAGCTGCGTTGGCAACCTCTTTCTCCTCCTCTGCCTTCACCTTGTGCTTCCACTGTCAGGTCGGAATGCCACCAGCAGTGCGTCTACCAGTGTGCGCTTGTACTTGCGCATCTTACGATCGCGCTCCAGTGAAAGAATTAAGGACGGTACGTTGTCCTTGTAACGGGGATCCAGCAGCGTGGCCACCCAGTAATCAGCACAAGTTAGAATGTTGGGAACTCGGCAGTCGTTGCGGAGACACTGCAGCATGTAATCGCTCATGTGTGCCAGGCTGACCAGAGGCAACGAAAAGATGGAACCCACCCTTGGAGCAACTGTTGAATGACTGGCCGGAAACCCTATAAAATGATCCCTTTTCCTCCTCCTCCTCCTCCTCCTGTGCCACATCTTCTTCCATCATTGCCAGCAGCGTTTTTTCAAGGAGGCATAGAAGTGGGATAGTAAAGCTGAGAACGGTGTTATCGGCACTGGCCATGTTGGTGGAGTACTCGAAACAGTGCAACAAGGAACACAGGTCTCGCATGGATGCGCGGTCATTGGTGGTGAAGTGGTGCTGTTCCGCAGAGTGATTAACCCGTGCGTGCTGCAGCTGAAAGTCCACTATCACCTGCTGCTGCTCGCACAGTCTGGCCAGCATGTGCAAGGTGGAGTTCCACCTTGTGGGCATGTCGCATATGAGGCAGTGAGCGGGAAGGCCAAAGTTACGCTGCAGCGCTGACAGGCGAGCAGCAGCAGGGTGAGAACGCCAAACGCCAGCACTTTATGCAGCAGCCCATTTTGCCCATTATTTTGCCCATTATCACACACCACCAGGCCAGGATTGAGGCTCACTGGCACCAACCACTCATCAGTCTGTTGTTCAAGGCCCTTCCACAGTTCCTGCGCGGTGTGGGATTTTCCCCCAAAACAAATACGTTTTAAAACTGCCTGCTGTCGTTTACCCCTGGCTGTGCTGAAGTTGGTGGTGAAGGTGTTACTTGGACCAGATGAGGAGGCGGTAGAGGATGAAGAAGCAGAGTAGGAGGAGGAAGCAACAGGAGGCAAACTGAAGCTCCCTGCAATCCTCGGGGGTGGAAGGACATGCGTCAAACTGCTATCAGCCTAAGGCCCAGCCGTAACTGCACTTACCCAGTGTGCTGTTATGGATATATAACGTCCCTGACCGTGCTTACTAGTCCACGTATCCGTAGTGAGGTGCACCTTGCCACAGATGGTGTTGTGCAGTGCACACCTGATTTTGGTTGTGCAAAGAAGGGATGGCACGCTTGGAAAAGTAGTGGCAGCTGGGCACGACGTACTGTGGGACAGCCACCGCCATAAGGCTTTTAAAACTCTCCGTCTCCACCAGTCGGAATGACAGCATTTCAAAATCCAGTTTTTTTAAATGATAGTAGGGGGTACTTCCTCTTCTGCTCCAGTGTTTGGGAGATGGAGAGCTGAATGCTTCCGTGGGATATTGTGGAGATGCTTGGTGATGTTGCTGGCAAATCCTCTGTTTGCGGGGTGGCAGGTGGCACTGTCACTCCAGAGTTAGATGAAGAGACCGAAACTGCAGCAGAAGATTTAGCAGGAGGAACCAGAGACCTTTCTTGGTTTTTGAAGTGTCTACTCCAATGCAGCTCGTGCTTTGCACTTAGATGCCTGGTCATGCAGGTTGTGCTCAGGTTGAGAACTTTTATGCCTTGCTTCAGGCTCTGATTGCACAGCGTGCAAACCACTCGTGTCTTGTCGTCAGCATATTGTCTGAAGAACTGCCACGCGAGGGAACTCCTTGGAGCTGGCTTTGGTGTGCTCGGTCCCTTGTTGCGGTGGGCAGTAGCAGGCATACTGAATAGGGAACGGCAGCTCCGCTTTTGCACCCTGCTCCCTCTTCTGCTGTGCTGTTGGCTCTGTGCGATCACCGCCTCTTCCTCCGAACTACACAGGTCACTCGCATGACCTTGATTCCATGTGGGGTCGAGGACCTCATCGTCCTCCACATCATCTTCCACCCAGTCTTCATCCCTGCCCCCTGCCAGTTGGCTGTGTTTTATCATCATTAGAGACGTGCTGCAATGACCATGTACTCATCTTGAAACATAAGTGGTTGGGCATCAGTGCACTCAATCTCTTCCATTTCTGGGGCAGGGCTAGGTGGATGTCCCTGGAAAACCCTGCTAACAGAGTCATCAAAAAGCAGAAGAGACTGCTGCATGACTTGGGGCTCAGACTGCTTGGCTTATTTGCAAGGGGTTGAGGTGAAAAACTGATGGACATCGGCTGCAAGTGCAAACTCTGATCTTTCAGCAGGAGACTGGGTAGGAGACAATGTGAAGTAACTGGAGGCACTGTCAGCCAGCCACCCAATCTACTATAGCCTGTACTTGTTCTGGCCTCACCATTCATAGAGCCGCATTAGATTACAAAGATTGTGCATTACACCCACACAACTAAATCTATGTAGATCGCTGAGTTCAATTGGAGTTCTGATTAAAGAACCTGCGGCTCTCCAGCTGTTTTAAAACTACATTTCCCACCATGCTCTGCTGTAGGCTGATAGCTGTAAGCAGTCTAGGCATACTGGGAGTTGTAGTTTTGCAACAGCTGGAGAGCCGCAGGTTGGCCAGCCCTGTTCTATTCTCTCCCTCCCTCACAGAAGCAGCATCCTCTCCCTACACTAAGCACAGCAGGGTGACGTGCAATGCTATGTGACTCCAGCTTATATAGAGGCTGGGTCACATGCTGCACTGGCCAATCACAGCCATGCCATTAGTAGGCATGGCTGTGATGGCTTCTAAGGGCACACAGTTAAATGCATGTTGATTGGCTGCTCTGCAGCCTTTCAAAAAGCTAAGAAACCGCCAAACACCGAACTTTTACAGAAATATTCGGGTTCAGGTCCGGGGTCCAAAAATCCTAAAGTTCGGTACAAACCCGGGTTCGGGTTCGGGTTCGCTCAACCCTAGTCATTGACCCAACCTGTGAAGGTGGCAAGCCGAGCGAGGGCAGCAGTACAGATGGGGAGGGATTCACAGCACCGCAACAAGCTGGAAGAGGCAGTGGGGTGGCAAAAGGGAAAAGGCGGGCTACAGCAAACAGCCCCGCAACTGTTCCCGGAGCACCCCCTTGTGACAATCTCCCTTGCCAAGGGGTAGATGTTCTACAGTCTGGTGCTTTTTTGAGGAAAGCGCGGACGATAAAAGAATTGTCATTTGCAACCTGTGCCGTACCAAAATGAGCAGGGACGTAAACACTAGCAACCTCACCACCACCAGCATGATCCGCCACATGGCATCAAAGTACCCTAATAGGTAAGACGAACGCCTGGGTCTACAAACAAACAGTGTCTGCGGTTAACACCACTGCCTCCTCTTCACCTATGTTACATGCTAGCCAATCCCCTGTCCAAGACGCAGGCCCAGATGCCTCCCACCATGCACCTGGATTGGGACGGCTATCCCGCGGTACTCTGTCCCCAATATTTTTCATGGTGTGCAGTCCGAGCCTTACACCAGTATCTGTCCTGTAACATCACCCGTGTCCTGACCAACACAGTTATTTGGAAGGTCCACTTAACTACTAACACATGTACAAGTGATTTTAGCCAGGGATGCTACGTTTCCCTGACTGCACACTGGGTGGACATTGTGGAGGCCGGGAGCGAGTCGTACCCTGGAATGGCACAGGTTCTACCGACGCAAAGGATTTCAGGCCCTACTTCCATCAGGATTTCCGCCCACCACCTACAGTTACAAAAAAAGTATTGGAACCCTTTGGAATGATATGGATTTCTGCACAAATTGTTAATAAAATGTGATCTGATCTTCATCTAAGTCACAACAATAGACAATCAGAGTCTGCTTAAACTAATAACACACAAATAATTAATTGTTACTATGTTTTTATTGAACACACCATGTAAACATTCACAGCGCAGGTGGAAAAAAGTATGTGAACCTTTTGATTTAAAAACTGGTTGAACCTCCTTTGGCAGCAATAACTTCAACCAAACGTTTCCTTTAGTTGCAGATCAGACGTGCACAACGGTCAGGAGTAATTCTTGACATTCCTCTTTACAGAACTGTTTCAGTTCAGCAATATTCTTGGGATGTCTGGTGTGAATCGCTTTCTTGAGGTCATGCCACAGCATCTCAATCGGGTTGAGGTTAGGACTCTGACTGTGCCACTCCAGAGGGCGTATTTTCTTCTGTTTAAGCCATTCTGTTGTTGATTTACTTCTATGTTTTGGGTCGTTGTCCTGTTGCAACATTCATCTTCTGTTGAGCTTCAGCTGGTGGGAACCCTCATCTGATGAATCCAGCGGGTCAGAATACGAACCTGTAGAAAGCAGTGGCTCTCTGACCCAAAGTTCGGACGAGGAGGCTGAGGTCCCTGATAGCACCAGGCGTACCCGGCCCCGTGTCGATAGACCGCAGGTTGCGCAGGATCCGCTTCAAGAGCAGCAGAGTGGGGCTGGTGCTGTCGGATTACGTGGTGAGGCATACACCAGCAGCCCAGCCCTTCCTGGACCTAGTACCAGCACTGCCGTACAACCTGGTGAAGTAGCAAGCACCAGAAGGGCAGTTGAAGCTGGTACGGTGGCACGTGCAGTAGTGACCCCGTCGCAGCCACCGCAAAGACGTGCCCGTAGAGCCCCTAGAATCCCAGAGGTGCTGGCAAACCCTGATTGGCAGTCCCCAACTTCAGCCGCACCCGTAGTTTTCCCTTTCACCACCCAGTCTGGAGTTTGGGTTGAGACAGCTCAGATCGATTCGGCCCTGGGATTTTTTGAGCTGTTCTTGACTGCGGAGCTTTTAGACTTAGTCGTGGCAGAGACAAACCGGTATGCCACACAATTTATCACCGCTAACCCGGGAAGCTTTTATGCCCAGCCTTTCCGGTGGAAACCAGTCCAAGTTTCCGAACTTCAAACTTTTCTGGGCCTCCTCCTCAACATGGGCCTGACAAAAAAGCATGAATTGCGGTCATATTGGTCCACGAACCCGATTAATCACATGCCCATGTTCTCTGCTGCTATGTCCAGGACACGATTTGAGGTCATCCTGCGTTTCCTGCACTTTAGTGACAACACCGCCTCCCGTCCCAGGGGCCACCCTGCTTTTGACCGGCTCCACAAAATTCGGTCCCTCATAGACCATTTCAACCTGAAATTTGCAGATTTGTATACCCCTGAGCAAAACATCTGCATAGACGAGTCCCTGATACATTTTACCGGGCGCCTTGGCTTCAAACAATACATCCCAAGCAAGCGCGCCCAGTATGGGGTCAAATTGTATAAGCTCTGTGAAAGGGCCACAGGCTATACCCACAAATTTCGGATCTATGAGGGAAAAGATCAGACCCTGGAGCCGGTCGGTTGCCCTGACTTCCTGGGGAGCAGTGGGAAGACAGTTTGGGACTTGGTGTCACCCTTATTCGGCAAGGGGTACCATCTTTATGTGGACAATTTCTACACAAGTGTGGCCCTCTTTAGGCATTTGTTTCTAGAACGGATTGGCACCTGTGGTACCGCGCGAACTAGTCGCGCGGGCTTCTCCCAACGGCTCGTTAGCACCCGTCTTGCAAGGGGGCAGAGGGCCGCACTGTGTAACGAAGAACTGCTCGCGGTGAAATGGAGAGACAAGCGTGACGCTTACACGCTCTCCTCCATTCACGCTGACACGACAATACAAATTGAGCGAGCAACCCGTGTCATTGAAAAGCCCCTCTCAGTCCACAACTATAACCTCCACATGGGAGGGGTCGACTTCAATGACCAGATGTTGGCTCCGTATTTAGTTTCCCGACGCACCAGACGCTGGTATAAGAAGGTGTCTGTATATTTAATTCAATTGGCTCTGTACAATAGTTTTGTTCTCTACAGTAAGGCTGGGAGAACTGGATCCTTCCTCAAATTTCAGGAAGAGATCATCGCGAACCTCCTGTATCCAGGAGGTTCCGTGGCCCCATCCACCAGTGTAGTTAGCCGTCTACACGAGCGACACTTCCCCAGTGTCGTTGCTGGTACCTCAAACCGACCGCCACCCCGAAAAAAATGTCGTGTCTGTAGCAGGAGTGGAATAAGGCCAGACACCTGTCCTGACTGTCCCGACCACCCTGCCCTATGCTTAGGGGAGTGTTTCCGAAAGTACCACTCACAGGTACACCTAGCATAGGGATCATCTCACCAGGATAGGCACACAGGGCTATTAGGGCCCATTCACTCACAGCTGCTGCAAACGTCTCCTTTCACATGGGACAAAGTGCATAACGCACTTCGCCACATCTTTGGGCGATTTGCGCTTTGCACATTGACTTATGGGGAAGGAGAGGTTTGTTCTATGACAAGAAGAACTTTGCAGAAGAACTTTGCAATCAAAATGTGTAAAAAATGGCCTGCAAAATCCGAAAGGTGCACTTTGGAATATGTGCCCCTTTGCCCACCTTGGCAGCAAAAAAGTGTGACACATCTGGTATCGCCGTACTCAGGAGAAGTTGGGGAATGTGTTTTTGGGTGTCATTTTACATATACCCATGCTGGGTGAGAAAAATATCTTGGTCAAATGCCAACTTTGTATAAAAAAAATGGAAAAGTTGTCGTTTGCCAAGATATTTCTCTCACCCAGCATGGGTATATGTAAAATGACACCCCAAAACACATTCCCCAACTTCTCCTGAGTATGTCGATACCAGATGTGTGACACTTTTTTGATGCCAAGGTGGGCAAAGGGGCGCATATTCCAAAGTGCACCTTTCGGATTTCACCGGTCATTTTTTACAGATTTTGATTGCAAAGTACTTCTCACACATATGGGCCCCTAAATTGCCAGGGCAGTATAACTATGCCACAAGTGACCCCATTTTGGAAAGAAGACACCCCATGGTATTCCGTGAGGGGCATGGCATGTTCCTAGAATTTTTTTTTTTTTGTCGCAAGTTTGTGGAATATGAGACTTTGTAAGGAAAAAAGAGAAAAAAAAAATCATCATTTTCCGCTAACTTGTGACAAAAAAAAAAAAAACGAGGAACTCGCAGTGCCCCTCACGGAATACCTTGGGGTGTCTTCTTTCCAAAATGGGGTCACTTGTGGGGTAGTTATACTGCCCTGGCAATTTAGGGGCCCAAATGTGTGAGAAGTACCTTGCAATCAAAATGTGTAAAAAATGACCGGCGAAACCCGAAAGGTGCACTTTGGAATATGTGCCCCTTTGCCCACCTAGGCTGCAATAAAGTGTCACACATGTGGTATCGCCGTACTCAGGAGAAGTTGGGGAATGTGTTTTGGGGTGTCATTTTACATATACCCATGCTGGGTGAGAGAAATATCTTGGCAAAAGACAACTTTGTATAAAAAAATGGGAAAAGTTGTCTTTTGCCAAGATATTTCTCTCACCCAGCATGGGTATATGTAAAATGACACCCCAAAACACATTCCCCAACTTCTCCTGAGTACGGCGATACCACATTTGTGACACTTTTTTGCTGCCAAGGTGGGCAAAGGGGCACATATTCCAAAGTGCACCTTACGGATTTCACTGGTCATTTTTTACACATTTTGATTGCAAAGTTCTTCTCACACATTTGGGCCCCTAAATTGCCAGGGCAGTATAACTACCCCACAAGTGACCCCATTTTGGAAAGAAGACACCCCAAGGTATTCTGTGAGGGTCATGGTGAGTTCCTAGAATTTTTTATTTTTTTGTCGCAAGTTAGTGCAATATGAGACTTTGTAAGAAAAAATAAAAAAATAAAAAATCATCATCATTTTCCGCTAACTTGTGACAAAAAATAAAAAGTTCGATGAACTCACTATGCCCATCAGCGAATACCTTAGGGTGTCTACTTTCCGAAATGGGGTCATTTGTGGGGGTTTTCTACTGTTTGGGCATTGTAGAACCTCAGGAAACATGACAGGTGCTCAGAAAATCAGAGCCGTTTCAAAAAGCGGAAATTCACATTTTTGTACCATAGTTTGTAAACGCTATAACTTTTACCCAAACCATTTTTTTTTTGCCCAAACATTTTTTTTTAATCTAAGACATGTAGAACTATAAATTTAGCGAAAAATTTATATATGGATGTCGTTTTTTTTGCAAAATTTCACAGCTGAAAGTGAAAAATGTCATTTTTTTGCAAAAAAATCATTACATTTTGATTAATAACAAAAAATGTAAAAATGTCAGCAGCAATAAAATACCACCAAATGAAAGCTCTATTAGTGAGAAGAAAAGGAGGTAAAATTCATTTGGGTGGTAAGTTGCATGACCGAGCGATAAACGGTGAAAGGAGTGTAGTGCCGAAGTGTAAAAAGTGGCCTGGTCATGAAGGGGGTTTCACCTAGCGGGGCTGAAGTGGTTAAAGCTCTTGTTCTCCCATTGACTTCCATTGTGCTTGGGTGCTCTGTAGAGCACCCGAGCATCCCGAGGTGTTCTACTCGAGCACCCAAGCACTTTGGTGTTCGACCAACACTAGTATTTATGTATGTATGTGAAATATTACAGTTGAAAATAGGAAAATACTGTATGCCAATTTGAACACATTTTCATTGATTTTTTACGTTTTTTTATTAAAGATACACATATTGTATCTGTAAAATTTTACCACCTAAGTAAAGTACAATGTGTGACGAGAAAACAGTTTCAGAATTACTTCGATGTGCAAAACCTTTGCAAAGTTAATCTTTTCTAAAGTGACACATGCCAGATTTCCAAAATCTGACTTGGTCATAAAGGCCCAAACAGGCTTGGCCACTAAGGGGTTTTTATATCTGATATGATATATGGAAACATTAAAAAAAAATCAAAAAGGCTAAAATCCTGTATATACTGTAAAATATAACCATGTTATCCTGTTGAGTTCTGATTTGTACACACGGTATTAACAGAAACAGCACGATTTCAGTAATATATTTACAGGCTTCAAAATAGAATAAATTGTGGTCTAGAAATATCAACAAATAGGAAGCAATGATTTATTTCATCTATTATTTTATGCTGGCAATCTTCCATTTTTTTTTTTTCATATTATCATTTGACAAATGAATGCTAAATGTCATTTGTTCCCAAATATGTTCCCTTTCTTGCAGAAATAACAAACAAGGAAGCAAACAAATAGTTTTTGCTGTAGCTTTTGAAACATATGCTAATACATTATTTTATTCAACAATGTTTTTGCAAGAGTGCAAGAGCTGGAAAGCATATTTAAGCAAACTACATAGTGATTTTGTATGTATGACATGTTTTGTATAAAATTATCACTGAAAGAGTTTGTACCTTTTAAAATAAACTTTAATGTATCTGTGGACTGGCAAAAATTACAATGAATATAATTTTTACAACAGAAGGAATATACAGCAGTGTTCAAAATAATTCAATCGTGTAGCCAATAGATTTGCCTGGATTATTAATGTCTTCTTTTTTTGGGGGGCGCAAACTAGTATACTGTAAAAGGGATTTTTTTGCCACCAGTTTTATTTGAGGGCTGCACAAACTTGTGACAGAGACACTAATTCCAATGTAGAGTTACTTCCTTTTTCTTTTCCAAGTTTTTAATTTTTTAATTACTAGTACAAACTCCAGCACTGGAGTCCTTGAATTAATGAACTGATGTCTGATGTCTGATCTCCTGATGTCTCACAGATGACTGAAAGTTTTCCTGTATATACAGTAGGAAGGAAAATGCCAATAACTTGCCAAATATTTGTTATGGGGTCGGGGCTGTATACCAGGTGCTCATGAAGACAGGGACTGTTTACTTTATGCATTGCAGATAACAGACTCTAGCTCGTAGGTCCTGCTGGAGCTGCTCACCACTAATTTTTCTGGATCAAGGTTTTTGTCTCTGGATTATGCTGCTCTCAGATACGGCAAAATAAAACTGGTGACAGATTCCCTTTAAAATAAAGTTTCTGACTTGGTGAGCAGAATTGCAAAGAAAATTAAAAACTGAAAAATGGTGCTTGTATAAATATCAGCCCCTAATCTATGGAAGAGCCATGGTTGCACAAATTAAATATATTGCCTTAAGGTGGTTGTGGAGTGCAAGGATTCTCATGCCCTACCCTCAGGATAGGCCACCAATATCAGGTCGGCCAGAGTCCAACTCCCAGGATCCCCACACATCAACTTTTTGAAGGGATCTCTATTCTTGAGCATGCATGCGGCCTAGCTTGTAGAGGTAGTGACGTTAAATAGTAAAGGGCACACAGTATTCGCACGAACACCATGACCCTTTCAAACAGCTGATTTTCAGAGCCCTGGGCGTTAGCCCCTGCAGATCTAATATTGATGACCCCTGAGGATAGGTCATCGATGTCATAGCACTGTGTAAACCCTTGTCTTACAACATGCTACTATCTGTAAATTATTAAAACAAAAAGTCCCCCCTCCTTAATTGAAGTATCTTAGTCTGACTTTGTATTTCAAGGATAACTATTAAAATGATAACCAAAAAGCTGTCTATGAAAAATAATACTAAAATCATAGATCTAAGCAAGATAGGAAAAGGATACAAAATAATATTTAAGTGTTCAATCAGTTGTGAGGAAGCTACATTATACCGCCCTAGCCCTGGTGCTATCCCTTACAACTCACCATCAGAGCAAGAAGCCACAGAAACATCAACAATTACTAAAAACTCTAAACTGGAGAGAAGGCATACTAGTGAACTGTATCAGGAGCCCTACGTCACTGCAGTGCTGATAGGGAAAAATGCCACTATAATAAAGATTCCAATGGAGTATCAACAATTTCTTTTCTGTCAGATCCTGCAGAAAAAGCAGACATGTGAATAATGAACTGGACAAAACTCTGGCAGTAGATTTGCCGTGTTAGGATAAAAAAAAAAAAAAAACATTTTCAGTATACCATGCAGTCACTTGCCCACTCTTATTTAGACAATTTATGTCAGAAAAGCCAAATTTATAATTGTAACTTTTAAAATGGCAGATTATATAGATTAATAAATATTTTTTTAAGTTTTATATTGAATGCCCTATTTCATATAACAGATGATAGTCTGATCTCGGTAGTGGTTACAAACTAGAAATCAACTGTTGTTAAAGCACTCAAAGAGTGTGACAGCATGTGGTATATAGTATGCTCCTTGGACATGAATTGTTGCCCATGCAATGGGTGCAGACTCAACTAGTAGATGCCTTCAATTATGTGTCCTGATTCTGTATGCTTGTGATGTTCATGCATTTTCCATTCTTAGCTGGAATTACTGACAATTTAGAGGTAAATATGTACATCTCAGACTTATAAGTATCTTATAATGTCAGATTGTCAGCTTTGAAAGTCCAATAAATTACTGCATAACTTTCTGATTTAAAAAGTACACGTGAACCCTGAGCATCCTTTGAATGCAATTTCCAATTATTTCTTTCTGAAAGTTTTCAGCATCAAACAGGTAGAATAATAGTAAGACATATTGTTACATTAGCATAACAGCTAACAGTAATAATGAAACAATCATCTCTGAGATAGGATTGTCGAGGATTGAAAAGGCTTATCAGCAGGCAATCTAATATAGATATAAGACACAAATAATATTTTATGAGCATAAATCAGATTCAGATTAAGAGGATAAATGATTATCTGATGGATTCCTACATGTAAAGTATAGGACTGGAAACTTGTTGAACTTCTTGAAATTATTTTAGGATCAGATTCTAACAAATCAGTCAACAGATTTGATTGCTTTCTTCTAAACAAGTGTGCCTTAAAAGGGAAGATGCAGCACAGCATAAAACAAACAAGACATTATATGTGTGACTGCATAGGGATAGCACTGGTAGTGGAAGTAGGGAGAGTATCAGCGTCTGTGAAAGCAGCAGCCAACCAGTATGGAGTATGATGGCAGGCAAACAGCTGCAGTGGCATGATTGGACCAGTAGTACATACTAAACTACTGTCAGCAATGGCAGATCTATTCATAGACCTCAGCCACAAGTATGGGAAAATACTCATAGATCCATGCCTCACTTGTTTTGGCAAATTTAATATTTTGTTTACTTTGGGTGTGACAATGCCAGTTGCTGTGCTAAAAACGCTCTATGAGATGAATCTATAGGCTATAGTCAGTACAGAGAAAGCAAACTGGGCCAGTTCCAGAAACTCTTTTAGTCTGCATGCCCAGAAGTCTATGTGGTCAGGGAACAGGGTATGTCAGGTAAAAGTCACAGTCTAGATAGGACTGAACCTGGTGATTGACAGATGGGCAACAGGCGTCTGTTCTCTGACAGATGTGGCAAGCTGTGTACACAGTGTATCCTGGTAATACAACAATTTTGCCTCCCTTTTGGCAACAGGAAAACATCCCCCATTTTGCATTGATAGTGACGGTCTACAAGCATGGCTATTCAGTAATTATCAGTTTGCTTAATGCTAAATATACACCTGTCAGCATGTAAGCAAGCCAATTACAGCAAAATAATCCAATTTGTTATAGCTCGATTCCCAATGCGATGATTGGTCATCATTATAGATGAGTGAATTGAAGCTGACGAAGTGGAATTTGATTAGTAGGGAAAAAGAAGAAGGGGTTATTAGCCTTTGCATGGTGAAGTGAGAAAATTACAACCCTTTTTGGCATGTATTAGTGGCAAAATAAAAGTATTATTTGCAGTTCACGACCGCAGTTATATGTTCTAAAGATTTTTTTTTGCGTGTATTTTTGGCAAAAAAGAAAAAAGGCTTGTGAGCTGTTGTGTGGTGAAGTGAGAAAATTAAAGCCCCTTTTGTCGTGTATTAGTGGCAAAATAAAAAAACTTTATTTGCCATTCATGGCCGCAGTTATATGTTCTAAAGCCCTTTTTGGCATGTATTAGTGGAAAAAAAGAAAGAGGGCTTATTAGTAGGGTTGAGCGAACCCAAACTGCAAAGTTCATACCGAACGTTAGGATTTTGTGACCCCAGACCCGAACATTTCAGTAACAGTTCGGATTCAGGTACGGTGTTTGGCTATTTTATGGCGCTTTTTGAAAGGCTGCAGAGCAGCCAATCAACAAGCCTTTAACTCTGTGCCCTTAGAAGCCATTACAGCCATGCCTACTAATGGCATGGCTGTGATTGGCTAGTGCAGCATGTGACCCAGCCTCTATATAAGCTGGAGTCACATAGCGCTGCACGTCACTCTGCTCTGATTAGTGTAGGGAGAGGAAGCTGCTGCTCTGAGGGAGAGAATAGGACAGAATCTTTATTCAGAAGTGCTTGTTAACTCAGCAATCTACCTAGATTTTGTTTTGTTGGTGCATTGCGCAATCTTTTTACCCTGCCCTGAGCCCAGTGACCAGAAAAATAACTTTTATCCGTCTGTTAGTTAGGTGGGCAGTGACGGCGGCCATTTTATGCAAGTTCTGTGCAACAGCATATGTGCATTTGTGACAGTCAAATAGAAGCTTGAACTATTGCTATTATATTCAGTTTTTTTTTTAAATCACCCATTTTTGGCAAGACCCTACATCTGTGGCCTTTGCAGCATTAGTCAGTGTGCAATTTAAGCTAGAAATACAGCAATCATTTTCTAGGGTTTAAAAAACACCCTTTTTGGGCAAAATACTCAATTTTACAGCCCTTGTTGCATCTGTCAGTGTGAAATCCAAGAGTTATATATTGCTGTCATATTCTGTAAGTAAAAAAAAAAAACACCCATTTTGGGCAAAGCACTTAATATAGCAGTCTTTGCTGCATCTGTGATTGTTAAAAAACAAGCTTGAAATAATTTAATAATTTTCTGGGTTTTAGAAAACACCTAATTTTGGCAATACCCTCCATATGAGGCCTCTGCCGTATTAGTCAGTGTGGAATTTTAATCTAAAAATACAGCAATCATTTTCTGAGTTTTAAAAAACACCCTTTTTGGGCAAAATTCTCAATTTTACAGCCCTTGTTGCATCTGTATGTGTGAAATTCAAGCGTTATATACTGCTGTCATATTCTGTTATTTAAAAAAACAACCTTTTTGGGCAAAATACTTAATTTGCGGCCCTGTCTGCATCTGTCAGTGTGAGATACACTCTTTATATACTGTTGTGCTCTTCTGGTATTAAAAAAACAACCTTTTTGGGCAAAGTACTTAATATTGCAGCGTTTGCTGCGTCTGTGATTGTTAAAAACAAGCTTGAAATGCTAATAATTTTCTGGTATTAAAAAAACACCCATAATTTGCAGCCTTGTCTGCATCTGTCAGTGTGAGATACACACTTTAGAAAGTGCTGTGCTAATTCTTCTATTTAAAAAACACCTATTTTGAACAAAAAACTTAATTTTGCAGCCGTTGCTGCATCTGTCATTGTGAGATACACCCTTTAGATACTGTTCTATTCTGCTATTAAAAAAACACCTATTTAGTGCAAAAATCTTAATTTTGCAGGCTTTGCTGCATCTGTCATTGTGAGATACACCCTTTAGATACTGTTGTTCTATTCTTCTATAAAAATACACCCATTTTGGGCAAGATCCTAAATTTGAGAAATATGAGGAGAGCTTCAAATAAGGAATGTGGCCCCGGTGGTGGTGCTGTTGGTGGAGCTCCTGTTGCAGGGAGAGGACGTGGTCGATCTGTGCCAGCTACACGCACAAGTAAAACACCTTCCTCAGGTGCGAGTAGATGACAAAACCTTCAGCGGTATTTGGTCGGGTCTAATGCAAATCTACAAATAATGAGGCCAGAACAAGTACATGCATTAGTAGATTGAGTTGTTGACAGTGCATCCAGTTCCTTTACATTGTCTCCCACCCAGTCTCCTGCTGAAAGATCAGAGTTGGCACCTGCAGCCGATGTCCATCAATCTTTCACCTCATTCATGCAAATCAGCCAAGCAGTCTGAGCTCCAAGTCATACAGCAGTCTCTTCTGCTTTTTAATGACTCTGATAGCAGGGTTTCCCAGGACCATCCACCTAGCCATGCCCCAGAAATGGAAGATATTAAGTTCACCGATGCCCGACCACTTATATTTCAAGATGAGTACATGGGAGGACCATCGCAGCACGTCTCGGATGATGACGAAACACAGGTGCCAACTGCTATGCTTTCTGCAGTGTGCAGACCGACAAAGAGGGCAGGGGTGAAGACTGGGTGGAAGATGATGTGGAGGACGATGAGGTCCTCGACCCCACATGGAATCAAGTTCTTGAGCCAACAGCACAGCAGAAGAGGGTATAGGGTGCAAAAGAGGAGCGGCCGTCCCCTAGACAGTATGCCTACTCCTGACCACCGCAGCAAGGGACTGAGCATACCAAAGCCAGCTCCAAGGAGTTCCCTGGCATGGCAGTTCTTCAGACAATGTGCTGATGACAAGACATGAGTGGTTTGCACGCTGTGCAATCAGAGCCTGAAGTGAGCATTAAATGTTCTCAACCTGAGCACAAACTGCATGACCAGGCATTTAAATGCAAAGCACGAGCTGCAGTGGAGTAGTCACCTCAAAAACTCTCTGGCTCCTCCTGCTTCCTCTTGTGCTGCAGTCTCGGCCTCTTCATCCACCACTGGAGTGACAGTGCCACCTGCCACCCTGCAAACAGAGGATCTGCCAGCAACACCTCCAACTGGGTCACTAAGCATCTCCCCAATGTCCCATGGAAGCGTTCAGCTCTCCATCTCCCAAACACTGGAGTGGAAAAGGAAGTACCCCCCTACCCACCCGCGATCCCTGGCCCTAAATGCCAGCATTTCAAAATGAATGTCCTTTGAAATGCTGTCATTCCATCTGGTGGAGACGGAGAGTTTTAAAAGCCTTATGGCAGTGTCTGTCCCACAGTACGTCGTGCCCAGCCACCACTACTTTTCCAGGTGTGCCATCCCTTCTTTGCACAACCAAGTGAGGGACAAAATCAGGTGTTTACTGCGCAAAACCCTCTGTGGCAAGGTCCACCTAACTACAGATACGTGGACAAGTAAGCACGGTCAGGGACATTATATCTCCATAACGGCACACTGGGTAAATGCAGCGATGGTTGGGCCTGAGGCGGATAGCAGTTTGGCGCATGTCCTTCCACCACCGATGATTGCAGGGTGCTTCAGTTTGCCTCCTGTTACTTCCTCCTCCTACTCCGCTTCCTCATCCTCTACCGCCTCCTCATCCGGTCAGCGCCACACCTTCACCACCAACTTCAGCACAGCCAGGGGTAAACGACAGCAGGCAGTTTTAAAACGTATCTGTTTGGGGGACAAACCCCACACCGCGCAGGAGCTGTGGAGGGGCATGGAACAACAGACCAATGAGTGGTTGGTGCCACTGAGCCTGGCCTGGTCGTGTGTGATAATGGGCAAAATCTCATAGCAGCTCTGGGACTAGCCAGTTTGATGCACATCCCTTGACTGGCGCATGTGCTGAATTTGGTGATGTGTCAGAGCTGCTGCAGAAAGTACGGGCCATCTGTGTGAGCTTTCAGCGTTCTCACCCTGCTGTTGCTCGCCTTATATGCGATGTGTCCACAAGGTGGAAGTCCACCTTGCACATGCTTGCCAGACTGTGTGATTAGCAGCAGGCGATAGTGGAGTTTTAGCTGCAGCACGCACGGGTAAATCGCTTGGCAGAATAGCACCACTTCACCACCAATGACTGGGCCTCCATGCGAGACCTGTGTTCCTTGTTGCGCTGTTTTGAGTACTCCACCAACATGGCCAGTGCCGATAACGCCGTTCTCAGCGTTACTATCCCACTTCTATGTCTCCTTGAAAAAGCGCTGCTGGCGATGATGGAAGAGGATGTGGCACAGGAGGAGAAGGAGGAAAAGGGATCATTTCATAGGGTTTCTGACCAGTCATTTACAAGTGACTCCGAGGGTGGGTTCCTGCACTCACAAACATCAGGTACACAATTGTCCAGCCACTGCACAGTTCTGGAGGAAGACAAGGTGGAGGATGAGGAGGAGGAGATGGAGTCGGAGGAATCGTGTTCACAGCAGGGTGGCACCCAAACCAGCTCATGGCCATATCACTGGTGCGTGGCTGGGGGGATACAGACGACACAGACGATACACCTCCCACATAGGACAGCTTTTTGTTGCCTCTGGGCAGCCTGGCACACCTGAGCGATTACATGCTGCAGTGTCTCCGCAATGACTGTCGAGTTGCCCACATTCTAACTTGTGCTGATTACTGGGTGGCCACGCTGCTGGATCCCCATTACAAGGACAACATACCATCCTTAATACCCTCACTGGAGCATGATCGTAAGATGCGCGAGTACAAGAGCACGCTGGTAGACTGTCACAGCCTTTTGTTTGCGCTGTGACACTGTTGCCACACTTGCCGTTGCCCGCAGCAATGTGTTGCTGTGAGAGCATGTGGTGGCAGTATCTCTGATTTCTGGGTGATTGCTTTGACATGGTTGCCACGCATGCTGTTGCCGGTGGTAACGTATGGTTTTGTATGCTTGTGTATGCACTTCCCCCTTAAGTTGTAGGCTCCTTCTGTCTGGTGCTATAAGGGTTAACTCCCTGACTGGATGTGGTCACTTGTGCTTCTTATACCTGTGGCTTTAGGCCAGGAGTTAGTGGTACTCCAGCCTTGGTGTGTGCTGGAGTTATGCTCTGTCTGGTTGTTCCATCTTCCAGTGAGGGCCACACTTGTGGTCATCAATGTCACCCCCCTGTTTAGATGTTCTTATGGTGTCTCACGTTTATTGCAGTTATGGGTGTCCTAGGTTCCTGTGTGGTTTGTGGTGTGTGCTGTGTCCTTTAATGTTGGTGTGGACAGCAGCACTTGTGCACGGGTTCCAGTTTCTGTGGCAGGTAAGTGTGTTATTGGTTTCGCTTACCTGCCATCTCCTTTAGCTGTATGTGTTTCCCTTTCCCTGCTTCCAGGCCTTTAGAGACTCCTGTTCCTCCATGTTGTGGATGAACAGGTCGTCTCTCCCCTGCTCCTAAGTGAGGGATTTCCAGGGCGACTCAGGATATTAGGTATCCAGGGTATGAGCCATCCCACCATCAGGGTCCGCTCATACGGTTAGGAGTTAGGTAGAGGATTAGAGATTCAATTGGAGGTGACCTGCTCCCTGATTCCGGCGTCCTGGCCTAGTTGCTACTATTATCCTTCTTGCATTGTATGGTGGGGGGTTTCCCCCACTCCCCGCCATGTCATAGATGCGTTGCTGGTGGCATTCCCACTTTACAGCGGGGGCACTGTGGAAGCACAAGGCAAAGTCAGAGGACGAGGTCTCCAACGCAGCTGGGGCACCGCCAGCACCTCAGAAGGCAGGGTTAGCATGGCCGAAATGTGTTAAAGCTTTGCCAGCACGCCACAACAACCAGCACCACCAGCTGATATGCAACATCTTAGCAGGAGGCAGCATTTCACCAACTAGGTGAAGCAGTATGTGTACACACAACTATATGTACTGAATGACGGGTCTGCCCCCTTAAACTTTTGGGTCTCCAAATTGGGCACATGGCCTGAGCTTGCACTTTACGCCTTGAAGGTGCTGGCCTGCCCTGCAGCCAGTGTATTACCTGAACGTGTGTTTAGCACGGTAGGGGGCGTCATCACAGACAAGCGCAGCCGCCTGTCCGCAGCCAATGTGGATAAGCTCACGTTCATTAAAATGAACCAGGCATGGATCCCTCAGGACTTGTCCGTACCTTGTGCAGAATAGACATGTATACCGGCAGTAACCAGCCATTGTTATACTGCAGCGCAATTGCTCATTCTTGTATTTTGGATATTTCACACTCTTTTAGAGTGTAACCTAATTTTAAAAAATACTATTAAAACCAAAAACCTGTGTTGGCTACCTCGTCCTCCTCCACCGCCGCTTCCACCTACACCGATATGTCCACTGCCTCCTCAAACTCCTACTCCATATGGAACTCCACCTCATAAATCAAATTTTTGTACGTATTTTATTTTATATCATTTCAGTTACATTTTCGGGTGAAATTCACCAATTTTTGGGTGTATAATACCACTGTTTTACCTATTAGGTTAAAAAAAATGAAATTGTCTTTTCCATTTTCGAAATTCACAAATTTTTGTGTGTATAGTACCACTGCTATACCTAGTAGACCGTTAAAAAATAAAATAAAATTTTCAGTTACATTTTCTGTTGAAATTCAACAATTTTTGGGTGTGAAGTACCACTGCTACACCTAGTAGACCAGTTAAAAAAATAAATATAAATTTTCAGTTACATTTTCAGTTGAAATTAAACAATTTTTGGGTGTGAAGTACCACTGATATACCTAGTAGACCGGTAAAAAAAAATAAAAAAAATTGTCTGTTACATTTTCTGGTGAAATTCAGCAATTTGTTTGTGTGATGTACCACTGCTATACCTATTAGATCGGTAAAAAAAAATAACATTTTCAGTTACATTTTAGGGTCAAATTCACCAATTGACGGCTTAATAAATTTCAATAATTTTTATTTCTCATTTTCGGGTGACAATAAACAATTGTTTCTGTCATAAAACAATGACAGGTTGATACATTTCTGTAATTTTTCAGTTACATTCTTGGGTTGACATTATACAATTTTAGATGTGAATAAACCCCTGCTCTGCATAGGTGACAGGGAATAACATTTCTGAAATGCTTCTTTAACCAACTCAGCCCCCCTAGCTTGAACCCCCTTAATGACCGTACCACTTTTTACAATTCTGCACGACACTACTTTCACGGTTTATTGCTTACCACCCAAATTAATTTTACCTCCTTTTCTTCTCACTAATAGAGCTTTCATTTGGTGGTATTTTATTGCTGCTGACATTTTTACTTTTTTTTATATTAATCAAAAATTACCAAAATTTTTGCAAAGAAATGAAATTTTTCACTTTCTGTTATAACATTTTTCAAATAAAACTACAATTCTATATACATTTCTCTAAATTTATTGTTCTACATATTTATTGGTTTGGGTAAAAGTTATAGCGTTTGCAAACTATGGTGCAAAAAAATTAAGTTACGCACTTTGACTTTCTGGCACCTGTCATGTTTCCTGAGGTTCTACAATGCCCAGACAGTAGAAACACCCTGTCACGACCATGTTATGGCCTTGACTCCTTGGGAGCCGCATACAGTTGCCCGCGGTTTTGGGTTGTTGTGTCAACCGCAGCTGGAGGCATAATGTGTTATGTGCCTCAAGTGCGGTTGCCGCGGACAACGGCTATGTGTGCGGTTCCCGTGGAGTTGTGTGCGTGTTTGTATGCACTGTTGTTTGTCTCTGTGCACCCTGTGTTATGTGTGGTGTGCACTGACACCTTTCCTGCACTGTGTTTGCCCGTGGCAACGTTTGGTTGTGTGTACATGTGGTGGCAGTGTCCCGGCCTTCGGGCTGACTCCCAGGACACGGTTGCCACCCATGTCGTTGCCAGCGGCAACAGCCACAGTGTGCTCTAGTGTTGGACACTTTCCCTGTAACTTGGTGTTTCCCTTCCCTGGTGCTGGAAGGGTTAACTCCTTTCCCAGTGTGTGTGTGTGTGTGAGTCACTGGGTGTGTCTGACTGTCTGACTGTGGGGTGTGGTTACATGGGCTAAAAAGTCTCAGTCCAGATCAGTTCTCTGGTGGGGTACTCCAGGCATGTTGCTGGAGTCGTCCTCCTGTTACCCTGTAACCGTCCTTCTAGTAAGGGCCACCCTTCTGGTCATAAATCCATTACCTTTATGTTTGTTGATGTCCTATGTCTTTGGTTTTTAGTACAGCTATGGATGTCCTGGTTCCTGAGTGTTCTTATGTGTGTGCCTTTTGTGTTATGTTTCTGTGGACAGCGGTTTCTGAGCACGGGTTCCAGTCAGCAAGGCTGTGACAGGTTTGTGTGGAACTGTTGGGTTCACCTGTCATGTCCATAGTTCTGTTTATGTTCTCCATCTTCATGCTGCTTGGCCAGTGAAGACTCCTGCTCCTCCGTGCCTAGGAGGAGTGGGTTGTCTTACTCTGCTCCTTAGTTTCAGCGTATGAGCCCTCCTACCACCAGGGTCGGCTCATACAAACAGGAGACAGGGTCAGCGTTAGGGACGCATTAGGAGGTGACCTGCTCCCTAATTCTGTTGCCCTGGCCGAGTAGCGACCGGACATCTTCCATCATCACACGGCTGAGGGTTTCCCCCATCCTCAGCCATGACACACCCACAGCTGAATCCATTTCAGAAAGTAGACACCCTAAGGTATTCACTGATGGGCATAGTGAGTTCATGGAAGTTTTTATTTTTTGTCACAAGTTAGTGGAAATTGAAATCTTCTTTTTTTTCTTACAAAGTCTCATATTCCACTAACTTGTGACAAAAAATAAAATTTACATGAACTCACCATACCCCTCCCCGGAATACCTTGGCGTGTCTTCTTTCTAAAATGGGGTCACTTGTGGGGTATTTATACTGCCCTTGCATTTTAGGGGCCCTAAAGCGTGAGAAGTAGTTTGGAATCCAAATGCGTAAAAATGCCCTGTGAAATCCTAAAAGTACTCATTGGAATTTGGGCCCTTTGCGCACCTAAGCTGCAAAAAAGTGTCACACATGTGGTATCGCCATACTCGCCAGAAGAAGTAGGGCAATGTGTTTTGGGGTGTATTTTTACATATATCCATACTGTGTGTGAAAAATATCTCTGTAAATGACAACTTTTTACATTTTTTTATACAAAGTTGTCAATTTACAGAGATATTTCTCTCACCCAGCATGGGTATATGTAAAAATACACCCTAAACCACATTGCCCTACTTCTCCTGAGTACGGCAATACCACATGTGTGACACTTTTTTGCAGCCTAGATGCGCAAAGGGGCCCAAATTTCAATGAGTATCTTTTAGGAGGGCATTTTTAGGCATTTGGATTCCAGACTTCTTCTCACGCTTTAGGGCCCCTAAAATGCCAGGGCAGTATAAATACCCCACATGTGACCCCATTTTGGAAAGAAGACACCCCAAGGTATTCCGTGAGGGGCATGGCGAGTTCATAGAAGTTTTTTTTTTTTTTTGCACAAGTTAGCGGAAATTAATTTATTTTTGTTTTTTTCTCGCAAAGTCTCCCTTTCTGCTAACTTGTGACAAAAAGTTCAATCTTTCAAGGACTCAAAATACCTTGGGGTGTCTTCTTTCCAAAATGGGGTCATTTGTGGGGTGTTTGTACTGCCCTGGCATTTGAGGGTCTCCGCAATCATTACATGTATGGCCAGCATTAGGAGTTTCTGCTATTCTCCTTATATTGAGCATACGGCTAATAAGATTTTTTTTTTCCCGTTCAGCCTCTGGGCTGAAAGAAAAAATGAACGGCACATATTTCTTCATTCGCATCGATCAATGTGGATAAAAAAATCTCTGCCCAAAAATTTGCAAAAAAAATAAAAGGAGGGGAAGCCGCCTGCCAGGACATAGGAGCTCCGCCCAACATCCAAACCCACTCATCTCGTATGGCCTGGCGAACCCGATTTCTCCATTCACATCAATCGTTGTGGATGAATAAATCATTGCCGGAATTTATTTATTTTTATATGCAAAGTGTTTGCCAAAGCATATGAACACCGCCCCTCAGCTCATATGCCTCAGCAAACGTGTCTTTTTTACTGCAGAGGAGAAATCTCGTCTTGCAGCGCCGCATACACAGACTTTTGTGTAATCTGACAGCAGCGCAATGCTTCTGTCAGAATGCACATCAGTGCTGCAGCTGGTTGATCGCTAGAAGGTAAAAAACAAAAACAAAACAGAAGTACAGGAAGCTGCTGCGATTGATAAAAAAATATCAAAACTGATTTTTTTATTGCCGCAGTGCTTGTGTAGTGATTGTGCAGTAATAAAATAAATGTTTGTCACTGCGGCAGGGCGGGCATGGGTGAACGCACGTGTGGGCGACCGATCAGGCCTGATCGGGCAAACACTGTGTTTTGGGTGGAGGGCGAGCTAAGGTGACACTAATACTATTATAGATCTGACTGTGATCAGCTCTGATTACTTACAGATACGAATGATGATTAGTGATACGCTAATCAGTGACTGCAGTGCGGTGGGCTGGGCGCTAACTGAAGCTAACTACCTACCAAAGGAGCCTAAACTAACCTAAACCTAACAGTCAATACTGGTGGGGGAAAAAAAGTGACAGTTTACACTGATCACTTTTTTCCCTTTAACTAGTGATTGACAGGGGTGATCAAGGGGTTAATTAGGGTGATGGGGGGGGTGATCTGGGGCTAAATATGTAGTGTTTTGTGTACTCACTGTGATCTGTGCTCTCTGCTGGGACCAACCGACGAAAAGGACCCAGCAGAGAGCACAGAAGCCATTTAACACATATTTATAAATATAATGTGCTATATGTATATAAAGTGAATGGGCACTCTGATAGATGGAGTCACATACAGAATCAATACCAAATTTATCCAATTTAATAATACCATAGAATACTATAAGTATAAAATCCTAGCATAGATTACCATATAGAATATAAAATAAAATATAAAAACTTAAAATATTAGCACTGTAGGTACAGTAATGTACTAAATAATGTTGACTGATGTTAATCCGACAATTAATATCGTCACAATTGTTCAATGGGCTTATAAAATGTTCATGTAGAAAAAAGGAAGAAAAAAGAGAGTCCAAAGTTCCTCAATGTGAATATGAATGGAGATTATTATGCAGACTCACAGTAATCTTGCAGAAAAATGATGATATTATTATTCTCAATATACGATGGTATATGTTGGTGATACCGCACTCAGACGGTTTCTATATAGATCTTTCCCAAAGAAAAAAGATTTTTGATAGATAACAGCAATCAGTGATTGCACAGATTTTACTCAGCTCTCGGTATGAGCAGCTATTACTCACAGTTAGCAGCTTCGGTTCGTGGCGTCCCACGAGCTGTCCTTATGTGGTGAGGTTGCTTCTTTATTGAAGATTTTTCATACGGTTGGTATACCGAATCTTTATTCTTTCTATTGGAACACGGCTGTGTGGAACTGTAACACACGCGGTCCCAATATTTGAGCTGACTTCCTTTGGCGTTCCACGTGTCTCCAAATGTACGGAGCTTCAGTGTTTGCTGAAATACCTGCTATGGACCGGTGGTTTGCAGGCTGTGGATTCCGCCGGTGGGTTTCTTTAGTGAAGCGCTTCACTTGTGGGCCATCTAGTCGATGTTATCCAACATATATCCGGCTATTTGAGTCTGATGACCGAAGGTTACCGCCAGACGCGTTTCGGGGACTGTACTCGTCTCCTTCCTCAGTGGCTGTGTTCGGTCTCTGTATGTGGCCGGATTTTATACGTTTCCTCTCTGGATTGTCTGGAAAAAGTGGACTGAAAATCCATGGTGAGTCAATGTTAGAATGTCTTTGTAATTGGCTCGCCCTGTCTGTGCGGTATATGTGTGTCTTTCTATGATTTCAGAGGGGTCTGTGTCTCTTATTTCTCCAATTTCTGTGCGTTATTTGCAATCAATATATGACATTTGTATAGCTCATTGTATCTAAAATAATAAAGTGTTCGAACATTTATTCGACATTGTAAAAAGTTGCCAATTCATGTAAAATACAGTCTAGGATAGGTATCAATATAAGATCGATATAAAAAATGCGATCAATGTCTAAAATCATTACAATATATATTTATATAATGTTTATACACAGTAATTCTCAAAGTTTTTAAACAATATTTTTTAAAAGATATATATACATCATGCACGTCTTCATTCATAAATGGTTTTGAGTTATATATTAATTATCTACTATATTCTGTTGTTCTATTTGTTCTTTTTCCATTGAGGGCAAACTCCATAGACATTATGGACATGTCATTTTCCCATATATTCCAAACTATTTATCCGGTGATCTCCTATTTCATCCTAGATTCCTACCGCTGCGGTTGTCTTGCGGTATGTATGCGTTTTAAATATATAAACCTTTATCTAAACTCTTTCTTTGTTTCTCCGAACTGGAATTGCTAGCTATTATCTAGCGCTATATATATCGTATAGGATATCTATTTAATCTGGATACTTTTCAGTGACTAATTTCATACAAAATTAAGTGCAGGTTTAGTGATACTCTAACAATTCTCGGCAATATATATCTATTTCTGATAAATATTTCTAGTGCATCAATTATGTGACAACTCGTAGTGTGGTCATGATACTATATATTAATGATACTATATATTAATGCATACTATAATTATATTGTGTTTTTATATTTTTATAAATTTGTTTTTGTTTTAATTTTATTATTTTTTATTTTTATTAGGTGAATACCTGTGAATTATCTATTGCCAAAGTGTCCCAAAATTATGTGAGTCTCTATAGGTGGCTATATTCCTATACAATTGTTAGGTATAAATCTATATATTTATAAAATCCTAAATAAATGTATTTTTATTCTTTCACAATTAGTCCTGCATTTGTGATAATTATAATGTTAATGATAATTGAGTGATGGGGGTCACAGTGCTAGGCTAAAAACAGCCTGACTGTGATCCCCCATCACACCAGGGCATCCATCTCTTCATAGGAAGCCGAATATCTCTAGTTCGGCGTTTAAACCGTCTGGCACCAGGCTGCCAAAGTCAAAAATCCTTCTGGACTCTGCTCTCGACATTCTTGCTACATGGTCTCCTCCTCTCCAATCGCATGTTATTTGTTCCAATGCTACAAAACTCAGATGTTTGGGATCTTTATTATGCACCAATTTAAAGTGCTTAGATAGTGTATGTTTCTCATAGCCTTTTTTTATGTTGTTGATATGTTCGGCTATTCTGACTTTCAATGATCTTTTTGTTCTTCCAATATATTGTTTGGAGCAGGTGCATTGTATTAAATAAATCACATTGGAAGTGCTGCATGTCATAAAGTTTTTTATTTCCCATACAAATGAGTTTTGCGTTGATTGCACTTTGGTGGTTTTTCTGGGAAACGATGTATTTTTGCAGTTGATGCAGCTTCCACATCTATGGAAGCCACTCATGTTCAGCCATGTATTGATCGATTGATTTTCTTTTTTATGATGTTTGATTGAGGGAGCTATTTTGAGTCCTAAATTTGGAGCTTTGGTATACACTATCTCAGGGGCCATAGGGATGAGAGAACCTATCACTTTATCTTTCTTAATATGATGCCAATGTTTCCTTATAATTTTCTCAATGGATTTATGCTGTGCATTATAAGGGAGTATTATGCGAAGTGTATCTTCATCTCGTTTGTTCTTTATTTTCCCTGAGTCCGGAGAAAAGAATGTAGTCCTGTCTAAATTTCTTGCTTTGTTTAATGCGTCATCTAACAGTTTTTCAGGATAATTTTTAAGTTGGAATTCTGACCTCATCTTAATGGCTTCTTCTTCAAATTTATCCCTATCAGTGCAATTCCTTTTAATTCTTCGGAACTGTCCGTACAGTATATTTAGCAACCATGTTGGCAAATGGCAGCTGGAATAGGGTATAAAACTATTTATTGCTACTGGCTTGTTATAGGTATTGCACACATATTTTTCTTTATCTTTTGTAATTTGTAAATCTAGAATGGATTGGACTCTCTTTTTTCTTCCTTTTTTCTACATGAACATTTTATAAGCCCATTGAACAATTGTGACGATATTAATTGTCGGATTAACATCAGTCAACATTATTTAGTACATTACTGTACCTACAGTGCTAATATTTTAAGTTTTTATATTTTATTTTATATTCTATATGGTAATCTATGCTAGGATTTTATACTTATAGTATTCTATGGTATTATTAAATTGGATAAATTTGGTATTGATTCTGTATGTGACTCCATCTATCAGAGTGCCCATTCACTTTATATACATTTGTCTAACCTGGTGAGTAGGGTGTCGCACTAGTTTGGAGCACCTATACATCACCAACACAGGGGTGAGCCGTCCTATACCTTTCTGTTCTGACATAATGTGCTATATGGCTGATGGTTTGTTATTTTAAAAGTCACCAACCTGCCAGCGCTGATCTTTGGCTAGCAGGCTGGTGACCAACTCCTTGCGCGCCTTTTGCGGACCCGATTGCTATTGTATATTCGTTTTTTTGTCTATTCGTCACTTTTTTCCATCTGAAGTCATGATTCCTCCTTGCTTAAGTTGCTTGTGTGTCAATGACCCATTGGCCCACAAGCAAGAAGCAGGAAGGAATCATGTGTTCAGATGGATAAAATGATGAATATTCTAAAAACTAATATATAGCACTATACTCTATAGTGCTATTAATTCATTTTTGACCCACGCTTGTATTGAGCGCGCAATATTCGCATATTACGCGATCATTCCCTTGCCGATTTTCATATAAAAAAAGAATGTAGAATATAGTGAATACTCAAATTCGCGAATATATGATGAATATTCTACAAAATATTTGCTAAGTATTACAACTTCGAATATGACCCCTGCCGCTCATCACTAGTGATAAAGCCTTTTTTGAGAAAATTGGTCAGTGAATGTAGACTTTTTTCTGTAAGGACTGAGTAATTGTGTTAATTCACCATTCAGTGATGAAATTCCTTGTGATAAAGCCTTTTTGGGGAAAATTGGTCGGTAGCTGTAACTACGGTCAAGGACAATATATGTCCTTTACGGCCCACTGGGTAAATGTGATTCCTGCCCAGCCACACCAGCAACTTGGCCAGGTGATGCTGCTTCCGACTCCACGTTCTCGTTGGTCCTGCAACAATGTCCGCCTCTGCCTCCTCATCCTCCACCGTGTCCTCAGCCTCCACTGCAGGGACAATTCACAGTGCTCCTCCAACATACCACAGGTGCAGTACATGGCGGTGTCACGTTGTTCTGCATCTGGTTTGCCTGGGCAAACTGAGTCACACAGGGGAGGAACTGCTCCGTGTCCTTCATCAAGAAATCAAATCCTGGCTTTCTCCGTGACAACTCAAAATCTGAACCATGGTGACCGATAATGGGAAGAACATGGTGTCGGTGCTGTGTCAATGAGGGCTGAGCCATGCTCCCTGCATGGTGCACGTGTTCAATGTTGTTTAAAGCGGTTCCTAAAGTATGCAACTGCATCCTGCATAGACATCCTAAAAACGGCCAGGAAACTTTGCATGCACTTCAGCAACTCATACAAGTACACCCTCCTTGAGCTGGAGTGGCAGCAGAACGGCATTCCCCAAAGTTGGCTGACATGCAACATTTCCACCCGTTAGAATTCCACCCTCCATATGTTGGACCGACTATACGAACAGAGAAAGGCCATAAGCAATTTGTTGATGTTCCAAGCGGACATATGTGTAGTGTCCCACTATGTAAATGTGGGCACTACTCAAGGGTCAATTGGGACACGTTGTTCTCCACCTCTTGTAGAACACGATCATTGTATTTTATAAGGTATTTCTAATGTGTATTTTTATTTTTTCTGCTGTACTAGGCCTGTTAGGGGTGTAGTTCCTCCTCCTAGGCAGTAGAGGGAGCTAGGGAACCCCCTAGTATATATAGTTATGCCCAGACAGGAAAGAGTCAGTCCAAGTCAGTCCAGAAGGGAGTGAAGTTAGCACATTAGCTAGAGAGGAGCTGAAGATCAGCCTCTAGCATGCAGCTAGATAGCCCAAGTTTCTAGCCTGCCTGAGTACATGAGCAAATGAAGCTCAGAAGTTAATCCAGGGGAAGAAGTTGCCTCCTGAAGATACCTAGTTCCTTTAAAAGTACAGTGCAGAGCCACTTTGATCCAGCCAAGTAGAGAGCTGAAGGGCAGAAGGATATGTTTACAGCAAGAGGATATATACCAGAGGAAGGCTTCCCTACCCAAGGATAAAGCCAGCAATAGGGCATACGGGCCTTGGAGAAAGCTAGACAGGACCTGAGGAAAATGCAGCCTGATCTGTAAGTGTTATTCCCTCTGAGTATCTTGCAAGGACTTTGCCTGCCATTTATATGAAGCCTGCCTGTTACCAACCTTTTTACATGTGGAACTAACTAAAGACTGTAAATAGTTGAACTGTTCAGTAAAAAGAAGTTCTGGTTCATTGCAACTTGTGTTCCTCAACTATTCCTACAACAAATCAGTGTGCCACCATTACCGGCACTGGCGTTTTACAAACTATAAGGGATCTTGCCACTGGAACACTAAACCTGCAACACCCAGGGCACCTCACCTACCACCCGGCCTGGTCCCTATACATAGAGAGTGCCCCAGAGGATCCATGTGCCAGCCTCTCCATCACTGCTGTACGCCTGTCCAGGGTATATAAAAACTGTGAGTACCAAGAACACCCTCGGTTTAGTAACTACCCCTGTGACCTCACCATTCGCTCACCCTGCAGGGCTGCGTACTGCATATTTTGGCGTCGCGAACAGGATGCAAATATTTCTACGCCATTGTGGAATCTGAACTGTGTGCCATAATTGCCTACTAAGTGATTGATGCCCTATCTGTTTATCTGAAAATTTTGGGGGGGCCAAAGAACTGTGAAAAATTGCGGTGTGAAACTGTACATTGTGGACTGTTTGCTGATTTCTATGTCACCGGCTTTAATTTGCATATTATGCCAAGATGGACTTCACCTCCCCCATATTGGAGTACCTAGGGGGCAGCCTCCCAGAGCAGTTGCTCGTGCCCTTTGAGGAGACCATTTTATTTGTCAGTCACCTGGACTACGGGATGAACAATGTCCTCATTCCACTGATTCATATCTTGGAAAAGATGCTGGTAAATATGGCTGGTGAGGGGATTAGAGACGTGGCGCCTAGATCACATGGCCACATGAGCCCTGTGGGGGCTCAACTGGAGAAGAAGGACATTGGAGCACAAGCAATGTGTAGCAAAATGGATGGTTTTTCTACACAGGTAACAGGAGAGGAGGAGCAGGAGCAGCCAGAGGAGCAAGAGGGAAATGAGGAAGACGAGGCAGATGACCCAGGCACACAGTTGCAGTATGCAGTGG
This sequence comes from Bufo gargarizans, assembly GCF_014858855.1. Taxonomy (NCBI): domain Eukaryota; kingdom Metazoa; phylum Chordata; class Amphibia; order Anura; family Bufonidae; genus Bufo; species Bufo gargarizans. Next base: position 308,289,815 of record NC_058083.1, on the reverse strand, counting down.
GGATGGAGGCAGGGAGTCCCTCTGAGTCACTTGCCCAATTTGCTCGAAGCACGCTCAGCTGCTTGCGTAGTTAGAGACGAATTGACACAATTTGGCAGAGAGCTGACTACTGGCTCTCCACCATGTTAGACCTTCGCTATTGGTCCAAAATTGGGGCCTTTTTTACTAGTGATGAGCGGCAGGGGCAATATTCAAATTCGTCATATTTTGCTAATATTTGGGCGAATAGTCGCCATGTATTCGCAAATTCGTTATCTCCAGTCATTATTTTCTTGATTGCGGAAATTGGCAATTGAAACATTAGCGATACAAATTTCCATTAAGAAAATTTGCAGTCCACACTACTCCTAAAGTAAAAGATATTGCAGCCTTCTCATTGGCCCACAAGCTAGAAGCAGGGAGGGATCATGTCTACTGATTAAAAAATAATCTAGAATATTCGAAATTGCAAATATATATTGCTATATTATAAATATTAGCAAATTCTCGAAGTGCTGATATTGTCTGCCTTAGGGCTTCAGGGCCTGGTTGTCTGCCTTATGGCTTAAGGGCCTATTTGACTGCCTCAGGGCTTTGGGGCCTGGTTTACTGCCTTAAGGTTTCAGTGCTTGGTTGACTGCCTCATGGCTTCAGGGCCTGGTTGTCTGCCTTATGGCTTTGGGGCCTGATTGTCTGCCTCAGAGCTTTAAGGCTTGTTTGTCTGCCTCATGGTTTTAGGGGCTAGTTGTCTGCCTCATGGCTTTAGGGCCTAGTTGTCTGCCTCATGGCTTTAGGTCCTGGTTGTCTGCCTCAGGGCTTCCGGGCCTGGTTGACTGACTCAGGGCTTCGGGGCCTGGTTAACTGCCTTATGATTTCAGGGCCTGGTTGACTGCCTTATGGCTTCAGGGCTTGGTTGACTTCCTCATGGCTTCAGGGCTTGGTTGACTGCCTCTTGGCTTCAGGGTCAAGGCTGACTGCCTTTTGGCTTCAGGGCCTGGTTGACATTCAGGCCCTCACCTCCAATGTTTCATACTTTTGCTTAACTTTAGGTCCTCACCTCCAATATTTCATACGGTCTGCTCAGCTGTAGGCCCTCACTACAATGTTTTATGGGGTTTGCTTACCTGTAGACTCTCACTACAATGTTTATGGTGTTCACTCACCTGCAGGCCTTCACCTCCAATGTTTCATACGGTCTGCTCAACTGTAGGCCTTCACTACAATGTTTCATGGGGTTCGCTCACCTGTAGGCCCTCACCTCCAATGTTTTTTGTACGGTCTGCTCAGGTGTAGGCCCTCACTACAATGTTTTATGGGGTTAGCTCACCTGTAGGCCTTCACTCCAATGTTTCATACAGTCTGCTCAGCTGTAGGCCCTCACTACAATGTTTCATACGGTCTGCTCAGCTGTAGGCCCTCACTACAATGTTTCATTAGGTCTGCTGAGCTGTAGGCCCTCACTACAATGTTTAATACGGTCTGTTCAGCTGTAGGCCCTCACTACAATGTTTCATACGGTCTGCTCACCTGTAGGCCCTCACTACAATGTTTTATGGGGTTCGCTCACCTGTAGGCCCTCGTCTCCAATGTTTCATACGGTCTGCTCAGCTGTAGGCCCTCACTACAATGTTTCATTAGGTCTGCTGAGCTGTAGGCCCTCACTACAATGTTTAATACGGTCTGTTCAGCTGTAGGCCCTCACTACAATGTTTCATACGGTCTGCTCACCTGTAGGCCCTCACTACAATGTTTTATGGGGTTCGCTCACCTGTAGGCCCTCGTCTCCAATGTTTCATACGGTCTGCTCAACTCTAGGCCCTCACTACAATGTTTTATGGGGTTTGCTCACCTGTAGGCCCTCATCTCCAATGTTTCATATGGTTTGCTCAGCTGTAAACCCTCACCTCGAATGTTTCATACAGTCTGCTCAGCTATAGGCCCTCACCTCCAATGTTTCATACGTCTGCACAGCTGTAGGCCCTCACCTCCAATGTTTTATACAGTCTGCTCAGCTGTAGGTCCTCACTAGAATGTTTTATGGGGCTCGCTCACCTGTAGACCATCACTTCCAATGTTTCATATGGTCTGTCAAGCTGTAGGCCCTCACTTCAGTGTTTTATGGGTTTTGCTTGCCTTCAGGCCCTCACCTCCAATGTTTTATGCGGTCTACTCAGCTGTAGGCTCTCACTACAATCTCTTATGGGGTTAGCTCACCTGTACGCCCTCATCTCCAATGTTTCATACGGTCTGCTCACCTGTAAGCCCTCACTACAATGTTTTATGGGGTTCGCTCACCTGTAGGCCCTCATCTCCAATGTTTCATACGGTCTGCTCAACTCTAGGCCCTCACTACAATTTTTTATGGGGTTCGCTCACCTGTGGGCCCTCATCTCCAATGTTTCATATGGTTTGCTCAGCTGTAAACCCTCACCTCCAATGTTTCATACAGTCTGCTTAGCTATAGGCCCTCACCTCCAATGTTTAATACGTCTGCACAGCTGTAGGCCCTCACCTCCAATGTTTCATACGGTCTGCTCAGCTGTAGGCCCTCACTACAATGTTTCATACGGTCTACTCAGCTGTAGGCCCTCACTACAAAGTTTTATGGGGTTTGCTTACCTTCAGGCCCTAAACTTTAATGTTTTATACGGTCTGCTCAGCTGTAGGCCCTCACTACAATGTTTTATGGGGTTCGCTCACCTGTAGGCCCTCACCTCCAATGTTTTATACAGTCTGCTCAGCTGTAGGCCCTCACTACAATGTTTTATGGGGCTCGCTCACCTGTAGGCCTTCACTTCCAATGTTTCATACGGTCTGTCCAGCTGTAGGCCCTCACTTCAGTGTTTTATGGGTTTTGCTTCCCTTCAGGCCCTCACCTCCAATGTTTTATGCGGTCTACTCAGCTGTAGGCTCTCACTACAATCTCTTATGGGGTTAGCTCACCTGTGGGCCCTCATCTCCAATCTTTCATACGGTCTGCTCAACTCTAGGCCCTCACTACAATGTTTTATGGGGTTCGCTCACCTGTAGGCCCTCATCTCCAATGTTTCATATGGTTTGCTCATCTGTAAACCCTCACCTCCAATGTTTCATACGTCTGCACAGCTGTAGGCCCTCACCTCCAATGTTTCATACGGTCTGCTCAGCTGTAGGCCCTCACTACAATGTTTCATACAGTCTACTCAGCTGTAGGCCCTCACTACAATGTTTTATGGGATTTGCTTACCTTCAGGCCCCCACCTTTAATGTTTTATACGGTCTGCTCAGCTGTAGGCCCTCACTACAATGTTTTATGGGGTTCGCTCACCTGTAGGCCCTCACCTCCAATGTTTTATACAGTCTGCTCAGCTGTAGGTCCTCACTACAATCTCTTATGGGGTTAGTTCACCTGTAGCCCTTCACCTCCAATGTTTCATACGGTCTAATCAGCTGTAGGCCCTCACTACAATGTTTTATGGGGTTTGCTCACCCTCAGGCCCTCACTACAATGTTTCATATGGTCTTCTCACCTGTAGGCCCTCACTTCAGTGTTTTATGGTGTTTGCTCAGCTGTAGGCCCTCACCTTCAATGTTCATACGGTGTGTGATCAGCTGTAGGCCCTCACCTACAATGTTTTATATGGTCTGCTCAGCTGTAGGCCCTCACTACAATGTTTTATGTGGTTCACTCACCTGTAGACCTTCACCTCCAATGTTTCATACTGTCTGCTCAGCTGTAGGCCCTCACTAAAATGTTTTATGGGGTTCACTCACCTCTAGGCCTTCACCTCAAATGTTTCATATGGTCTGCTCAGCTGTAGGCCCTCACTACAATGTTTTATGGGGTTCGCTCACCTGTAGCCTTCACCTCCAATGTTTTATACGGTTTGCTCAGCTGTTGGCCCTCACTACAATGTTTTATGGGGTTTGCTTACCTTCAGGCCCTCACCTTCAATGTTTTATATGGTCTGCTCTGCTGTAGGCCCTCACTACAATGTTTTATTGGGTTTGCTCACCTGTAGGCCCTCACCTCCTGGTTTTTATATAGTGGCACAGGGATAAAAATGTCAATGTCAAAAATGTCAGGCTTGACTCCATTTTCTTCTCTCTTCTTTTCAGATGCCTTTTCTGGAAGATATTAGACCCTTTCACATTTGGGGCCAGGAGGAATTACAATTGTATTCCTTTTTTTCATTATATGTGCCACTTTCCCTAGATCTTTTTTTTTTGGGGTAGACAATACAATTCCAAGATAGTCAGATAGCAGTTTGTAAGTGTGGTACAGTTCCATAATGTAAAGAGGCAACACATGCTGACTGCCATATCCTGCGCTAACTGCTATGTGACATTCTCTAGAAACAAAATTAACATTATAATTAGAAATTGGTCATTCTTTCTTGGTAGCCTGTGCTGACCGCCATTCCCTGTGCTAACTCTGCTATGTGACATTCTCTGGAACCCAAATGAACATTATAATTATAAATTGGTCATTCTTTCTTGGTAGCCTGTGCTGACCGGGTCAATTAACTTCTTAGGTGTTTAGATCAGAGGCCCTTGCTTCTAATGTTTTTATCGTTCAATATATCTTTATTGAGGATTTTTTCATTTATCAAAGAATGACAAAAGATACGCTATACAAAAATGAATGCAAAAAGTCCATACACCATAGTGTAATACAGTAATCTACATAAATCACCATGCATAAGACAGTAGAGTTTCTGTTGAACAAAGAAGATAAGCGTATGGATGGTATATATGAGTTGCCAGAATATGGCAAAATCTGTTAGTCTTAGAGAACATAAACAAGAACATAGTAATACAAAGACATTAATAACTAATGGCAGAGAGATTCGGCATTGATCAGGTAATCTTGGCGTGCAGCATACATGTCAGTGATCATAATCAGTGTGGCGGTTGTTGAAATTGTAAAACCATTTGTATTGTCAGTTCCCGGGTTATGTGCTAGGGTATAGGTTTGCCTATTGTGACCATTCGGCTTCAAATCTGCTCAACGCGAAGTTCTTTTGTGCTATCATCTTTTCGTATGATTTTGTAGTGTTTACAGCTCTTTAAATCTCTTGGACGGTCGGGATTACTGGACTCTTCCAATTCCTAGTAATGGCCAATTTTGTAGCTAAAAATAGATGCATGGAAATAGTCCTAAAGCTATATGGGACTTCTGTAAGGTCTATAAATAACAAGGCCAAGGCCGGATCGCGGGTTAGTTTGCGGTCCGAAGCCTTTTCTATTAATTGAAAGATGTTACACCACAGTTCTTTCAACTGAGGGCAGCCCCAGAGTATGTGTAATAGGGTCCCTTTGCCACCACAACCCCTCTAGCACAGCGGCCCCGAGCCCGGGAAAATGCGACTCAGCCTCAGGGGGGTGAAGTACCATCTGAGAAGCGTTTCCAAATAAGATTCAAGATGTGAAACACATTTCAGCCTTTTGGTCGCAAAATTGATAGATGTGGACCACTGTGCTGGGGGGATGCTACGACCCAAGTCCAGCTCCCATGATACAAGGGAAGCAGACTTTACAAGAGAGTTTTTGTCGCCTAAAAAGGAGTAGAGTGGGCGGATTCCCTTCCAGTTGGACTGTTTCAGAGACCATTTGTTCAGGAGTTCAAGATGCGTGGCTACCGTCAGTGTGGCTTTAGAGGCTAATAAGTGTTGGATTCTTAAGTATTTATAAAAGTCCCTTTTGTGTATATTATATTGTTTTTGCAGGTGTTCGAATGAATTCAAGCCTGAATGAGAGAGTAGATCTGCGACCGTCTCCACACCCCCACCCCTCCACAATTCCAGAGATAGATCAGGAAGAAGGCATTGTAATGCCTCTATTGGGGTGAATTTCGCTATAGAAGATTTTGTACCATTTCCACTACAATTATATTGTTTCCACATATTCAGAGAAGTTGAAAGGAGGTATGGGAGGGACTGTGTCGGCACCTCCCTGAGAAGAGAAGCTAACATCAAAGCCTTTAAGTTGGGATTTGAAGCAAGTGTCTGTTCAATATGGACCCAGTGTTTAGGAGTGTCAGAGGTCCACCACTCCTTAAGTTGGTGTATTCTGGTAGCTAAATAGTAATCATAGATATTTGAAAGACTTAATCCTCTGACTTTTTTGAATCTGGACATAACAGTCCTTTATTCCAAATGAACCTAGTGAGCAGTTTGTTCGGTAGAATTCCGAACAAATATAGAAGCTTAGGGAGCACGTGCTGCTGAAAAGCTGCTATTCTACCAAGCCATGAGATCTCCATGATGCTCCCTAATTCCTTTTGTAGGTCTAGGAGAAATTGAGGAAAGTTTGCATTATATAACTTTTGGATAGTAGGGGTGAGTTGAACGCCAAGGTATTGGACCCCGGCGGTCTGCCAGTCCCAAGGGTAAAGCTGTTTTAACTGCTCCAGAGTCTGATTGGGGATAAAAAGGGGGAGGGCTTGGGATTTTTCTTTATTGAGTTTGTAAAATGATAAAGAGCCATATGAATGAATTACTTTCCTAACTTTGTCCAACGACAGGGCAGGGTTGGTTAAGGAGAGGATTATATCGTCAGCGTACAGTGAGAGAGTGTGTTGCGTTTTCACCGATCTGAATCCCTGAGATGTTTTCTGCTTGTCTGATAGCTTGTGCTAGTGGTTCTAGGAACAGTATAAAAATTAGAGGGGATAGGGGGCAACCTTGCCTGGTTCCGTTGGAGAGTCTAAAGGGATCTGAAAGAACACCATTGGCCAACACTCATGCCGATGGGTCCCTATACAATGCTTCTATGGCCCCTATCAGTGCTCTAGGGAAACCTATTTTACGGAGCACCGAGAAGGCAAACGACCTATTCATCCGGTCAAAAGCCTTCTTGGCGTCCAGGGTGAGGAATACCATGGTTAGCCTCAATCTAGTAGGTTAATAGAATTATCTGTAATCTGTCTACCAAGGACAAATCCTACTTGGTCAGAAGCCACCAAGGATGGAATAATAGCTGCTAATCTATTAGCAAACAATTTGGCATGGATTTCAAGTCGGTGTTGAGGAGGGATATAGGCCGCAAATTTTGGGATGTTGTTGGTTCTTTGCCAGGTTTTGGCAGGGTGACAATAATTGCCTCTAACATTTCTCTGGGCATGCATCCATCAGTCAGGATCCTAGATAAAGACAAATGAAGGTGTGGGGCTAGAAGCTCGTAGAAAAGTTTATAATAAGAGTTAGACAGACCATCCAGTCCGAGACTTTTGGGGTGTTCTTCAGACATGGAAGGCAATGAGAGGGAGTCAAGAAAGTTATTAATGTCCTGGTCAGATGGCTGAACCACCTCCTCCTTGTCGACCAGGTTGTATAGATTTGAGTAAAAGGTCATAAACCTGTTGGCAATTTTCTTTTGGATCGTATATTTTTGGGGTTTTGGGGGGATTCCAGAGAAAAGCAATACAGGAGTTCTGGGTTCTGTTTTTAATTCTACTCGCTAGTAGGCTTCCCGCTCTATTCGCCTGGGAGTAATACAATGCTTTGACCTTTTTTAAGGGCAATTCGTATCTATGCAGTATGTGCTCCCCTAGCTGTGCCCTGAGGGATCGGAGCTCCTCTGAATAGAAAGGAGAGGGGGATGCCTTATTCAGAATCTCTGTAGCTCGGATTCTATTCAGCAAATTTGTAGTGAGTTGCTCTCTTTTCTTTTTGGCCCTATGCCCTAATTTTATGAAAATGCCTCTGATGTAGGCCTTATGCACTGCCCATACAATAGAAGGGTTTTCTACTGTGTTTACATTGGTCAAAAAATATTCGGATAGAGCATCTTTTACCTCTTTTTGACCTTCCAAATCTGCTAATAAGTATTCATTTACCCTCCATGTCGGGTTCGGAGGGCGGTTGTTATTGTTCTGAGATTTTTACGGAGACTGGGGCATGGTCTGACCTTGTTATTACTCCTATATCAGAGTCTGTAATGGTAGAAAGAGAAGTTCTGTCCACCAAAACAAAGTCTATACAAGAATACGTCAAATGAGAAGGGGAGAAATATGTGTAGTCACGTTCTGTGGCATGATTTAAACGCCAAATATCATATAGGGACAATTTGGATAGGAGATCCATCAATGAGTAGGGATTTCGTCTCGCAGGGGAGGAAGAGTCCAGGGATGCATCTGGAACAATATTAAAGTCGCTGCATATCAGGACTCTGCACAGACTGAACTTTGTTAAATAGGTTGTGGAAGAAGCGTTGGGAATGCGCATTGGGCGTCTACAGTCCCACTAGAGTATAAAGTATATTGTTTATATAGCATATGTGTATAATGTACCGCCCTCCGGGATCGACATTGGATGACACAGCAGAATATGCAACCGTATTCTTGATTGCCAACAATACACCCCGCTTTTTTTTTGTTTCAGTGGGCCTGGAGAATAACCGGGAAACACCTATCTTTGATGCGATCAGCATTCGCAGCGAACACATGCGTCTCCTGGGCACAGAAGATATCACACTGTAGAGAGAGGGCATCCCTCCACAGCAAGTTGCGTTTGTACGGGCTATTAAGCCCTCTGACGTTTAAGGAACTAAGTTTTAGTACCATGAGTGGTCTGAATTGCTATAAACGCAAGGAGTACAATGAAGCGAAGGGAGGCGCTGTCCCAGCAGCGATTAGCACACACCATATAAACACCATTAAAGATAGTGCTCTGCCTTGAGTACATAAAAAAAAAAAACTGGAAAATGAAAAGTATAAACAGTGACTGGGAGGTCACAGCAAACATTGCCCTAAAGACCCCTCTAGTTCGCTTTCTTCCGTCTTCTATTCTCCACCAATTGCCATTCTCCAGAGGTATGGTGGCGTCTACGAGCCTCTGAGGTCTGTAGATCGTCAACTGTAATGTTCCATGAGGCTAAGGTAGCTTTTCCTTCCGCAACTGAGCGGATCACCACAAAGGAGCCATCTCTATGTACTAGAAGCTTAACGGGGAAACCCCATCTGTAGGCTATGGAGTGCGCTCTCAGAGCAGTGGTGATAGGGGTAAGAGACTTGCGAAGCTGCAGTGTTGCCGCAGAAAGGTCCACGAAACTTTTGACCTCAGCATACGGGGTAGGTAGAGTCTCCATTTTGCGTGCAGCCATGAGGAGTTGCTCTTTAATGTGGAAAAAATGAACCCTGGCTAATGCATCCCTTGGGACGTCATCTGGCAGATGTTTGTGTGCTCTATCTATTATAAGATTACGGTCTGCACATTTAGGTAGAAGTACAGTACAGACCAAAAGTTTGGACACACCTTCTCATTCAAAGTGTTTTCTTTATTTTCATGACTATGAAAATTGTAGATTCACACTGAAGGCATCAAAACTATGAATTAAGGCTACTTTCACACTAGCGTTCGGCTGTCCGCTCGTGAGCTCCGTTTGAAGGGGCTCACGAGCGGACCCGAACGCCTCCGTCCAGCCCTGATGCAGTCTGAATGGATGCGGGTCCGCTCAGACTGCATCAGTCTGGCGGCTTTCAGCCTCCGCTCCGCTCGCCTCCGCACGGACAGGCGGACAGCTGAACGCTGCTTGCAGCGTTCGGGTGTCCGCCTGGCCGTGCAGAGGCGTGCGGATCCGTCCAGACTTACAATGTAAGTCAATGGGGACGGATCCGTTTGAAGATGCCACAATATGGCTCAATCTTCAAGCGGATCCGTCCCCCATTGACTTTACATTGAAAGTCTGGACAGATCCGTCCGAGGCTATTTTCACACTTAGCTTTTATATGCCAAAATAATGCAGACGGATCCGTTCTGAACGGAGCCTCCGTCTGCATTATTATGATCGGATCCGTTCAGAACGGATCCGATCGAACGCTAGTGTGAAAGTAGCCTAACACATGTGGAATTATATACATGACAAAAAGTGTGAAACAACTGAAAATATGTCATATTCTAGGTTCTTCAAAGTAGCCACATTTTGCTTTGATTACTGCTTTGCACACTCTTGGCATTCTTTTGAATTTTTAAGTAATAATTTTCCTTTGCTGTGGGAGGAAATATACTAATTGCAAGAAGGGGAAAGGAAATGGGTTTTGTCAGGACACTGTTTGTACCAATATTTTAATATTGAAAACATAGCCAGAGGAACTATGGAGGGTTTTCACCAGGATTCATATTTTACCATTCACTAGCCCAGGACTATGATGTTTTCTATTTAAAATGTTTGAAAACAAAAAGGGGGAAATTAAACTTTATATACACTCTAATGTGCAGAAACAAATGAAAAGAGAGCTCATATTACCAAAAATATATTAATTTTATTACAATAAGTTAAAAAATGATAACAGAAAAAGGAGAAGGGTAAATTAGTACATGAGATGCCGTGAAACAAGGTGATGGGAGCGGAGAAAAAACAGCACCACCCTGGGGGGAAGGAGCACACGGTTGAGACAAATGGAGAGATGTAGTATACATAATATCTGACATGGGAATAAGCGATCTTGGGTACAGTGCCCAATCCATGCAAAAAATAAATGGAGAAATAGAACCATGCAATATCAGGTAAAGCACGGTCAGCTCATGCACCCCCACTAGAAGTAGATACAAACATGTGAGGATGGAAATTGTATCATACAGGGCAAAGTGCCGGTGGACAACAATTGACCACACAATCAGCGGGGGGCAATGGGAGACCAGAGCTTACCTGAAATAACCGTGTGCAAAGAAACCCAGGGTGGCGCTACCCCAACGCGCGTTTCGGCGTGCCTTCGTCAGGGGGTAGCGCCATCTCTGTGAACCAAGTTTAAATGGGCTCTCTTAGCCAATAGGAATGAGTACTTACTCGTCCCCAGGTGTACATGTTGACGAGGCGCACAGAGATCCTGGCGATTCGCATCCGGCCGCCCCACAGCCGGCGTCCCGCCGGCACGCCTACCCCACGTGATAGAATCACATGATCGGGCGGCACTGGCGTGAGGACGCACGGGTGTGAGGCGCCGGAGGCGGCACCCAGGATGACGCGCACTCACATGACAGGAGGGGAGGAGCATGAAAGAACCAGCGGATAACCCAGCGAACTGCCCCACAGTCTCAGAGTCATGAACCAGGCCGTATTAGCAGATAGTGATATTACAGACATGCCACAAACAAACCATCAGTACGGCATCTGTGGCTCTATAACAATATGTGTATGCATACACAGTACGAAAAAGAATATTAATATACAAATACACTGTAATGCATAAATAGAACTATATAAATAATTTTATACAGAATCAATAATAATAATATTAGCAGAAATAATAAATAAAATGTATGCATACGGCAGCATGATTAGGAATATCAAACATGATTATAATTAGGTAAGAATAGAAAAAACAACAAACATTAATCATGATAGAAAAATAATAATAAATATATGAAAAATATAAATTGATGAACAAACAGGTGGGGACAGGAAGGAAAAAAGGGGGAGGAAGGGGAGGAAAGGAGAAAAGCCAGAGACCTATTGCAATATAATACATGATCGATATTGTATCTATATTTTGTATATGCAAAATAAAAAAAGGTAATAGAGAATAGTACAAAATAGATATATTCGCAGCACTATAGAAATATAGCCACATGATTGGGAATACCAAACATGATTACAAACAAATGTAATTAGAAGGCAGACCACATAAATCATGATCTAGATAAATAAATAAATGAATATGTGTGTATACAATGTGCAAACATAAAAATGTGAAAAATGAACAAAGGAATAAGCAATGGATGAGAGAGGGGGAGGGGAGGAGGGGGGAAGGCCTGCTCAAAGAAAAGATGGGGGAGATAAAAGGAAGAATATGTATGTAGGTGTGTGTGAATGTGAAAATAAATAAAGATAAAGTGCGGGTACAGGAATAATAGAATTCAAAAATAGTGAATGAGCGATGTGTGTCATATATGATGGATAAAATAAAAGTGTAGAAGACAACAGCGAGTGTTGACGTGAAAGTGTGAAAGACAACAACTAGTGTTGACATAAGCACAACTGTATATGGCAAATGCCAGAAAAAGTGGGTGCAAGGCACAATGCTACAAGTAGGGAGCAGAGGGCAAATGAAGAAGGTGCAAGGAGGTGTGAAAGAGAACAGGCCGATACATGTAAAATAAATGTATCCATAGATCAGTCCCACAAATGAAAAGACACTAAAATGAAGCAATAAATATCATGTTGGAAATGGTCCATTCCTGAGGGCATTGGAGACACATGAGAACGCTGGGTATCCATCAATGGAAAAGCTAAAGAGAGAAAAAGGACGGGAATAATCAATAAGTAAAAAGTGAAAAAATGAAAGACTCATAAAGAGTACAAATGGATGAAATTATATGCAAACAACAGTTAAAAGAAAAAGGTCCACAGTGGTGGGCCCAGCGGCTAAAGAAAAGAAGAGAAGCCCAGATTCTCATTAAGGCCCCTGGGGCGCAATGTCCCCAGGGTCCATATCCAGCGGCTCTCCTTTTGGGCAAGCCGCTTGGATGTATTGCCTGCACGCAGGTCTACCTGGATACAATCTATGCCTCTGACTCTGAGGCATCTCGGATTGCAGGAATGAAATTCCTTAAAATGTCTAGGGATGGGTTTTAAGGTCTCAATTTCCTTCACCTCCTGTGCACTGATAATACCTCTCACGTGCTCCCGCACACGGACCCTCAACTCACAGGTCGTCAGACCAACGTAAATCTTGGGACATGGGCACACTGCGTAATAGACAATTCGTGTGCTGGAGCACGTGAGAGGCTGAAGGATTTTAAAGGATCTCGCTCCAGATGAATCCACAAAATCAAAAGAGCGTTCCATGTTTGGACATGCGGCACATCTGCCGCATGGTCTAAAGCCAACCTTGGGGCTACCTTGTCCAATACAAAGTTGAGATGGTGTAGGTTGAAGGTAGCCACGGACCAAACTGTCCCGTAGGGTATTGGCCCTGCGTGCCGTGACCAAAGGTCGTGCAGGTAAAAGCTTTTCTAGAATGGGATCCGTCAGTAGAATGGACCAATGTGAGGCCAAGATCTCCCTCATTCTTGTCCACTGTGAGTGGTATGTGCTCACAAACCTAATTTTGTTATCCGGTATCCTATCTCCCTTGATTTACAGTAAAAGAGCCTGATCCTGAGTTTTAGCACGCCAATAGGCTTTTTTAATTGCCCGATGGCTGTAGCCCCTGGCAAGAAAGCGATCCTTCAATTCAGTGGCCTGTCTTTCAAAAGTGGCATTATCCGAACAAATTCGACGGATACGCAAGAACTGGCCCACAGGAATGGCAGAAATGGTACTACTCGGATGCAAAGATGTAGCATGTAAATAGGCATTGACGGCCGTCTCTTTACGAAATACATCCGTCCTGAGAAGGCCGCCAGCACCCCTAGACACAGAAACATCCAGGAAATCAACCCTCTCTCTACTGTGAGTATAAGTCAGTTTGATATTCCTGGAGTTGGTATTCAGTAGTTCAAAAAAGGTATGAAGTTGTTCCTCATTACCCTGCCAGATCAGGAAGACGTCATCTATGTACCGCGTCCAAAGAATGGCGCGGTCCATGATGACGTGTCTGTCTGACAGGAAGAGGTCCCTCTCCCACAGCCCCAGGAACAGATTGGCATACGCCGGCGCACATGCCGCGCCCATAGCTGTCCCCTGGAGCTGCAGGAAAAAGGACCCATTAAACGAGAAAAAATTCCTCGTCAAAACAAACTCAAGAAGTCGCAGCAGAAAGAGGGAGAAATCCCTGGGTAAGTTACCGGCAAAGAGAAAAAACTCCACTGCCCTTAATCCATCCACGTGTTGGATGCTCGTGTAGAGAGACTCCACATCACATGTTACCAGAATATTATCCTCCTCAAGAGTAATACCCTGTATCCTTTGCAGGAAATCAGATGTATCTCTAACATGTGATGGTAGAGTCTCCACAATGGGTTTAAGATGAAAATCTAGAAGCTTACAAATGTTCTCTACCATACTGTAGAGAATCCGGATATAATGGGCCTACCTGGAGGTACAGAGGGATTCTTATGAACTTTTGGTAGTAGATAAAGTGTAGGGATCGATGGTTCCTGGATAATAAGAGCCTCATACATCTGTTTCGATATAATATTTTCCTCCAGTCCGGCATCCAGAATCTTCAGAAGTTCACCTCTGAAAGAAATGGTAGGGTTGAAAGTTAGCTTCCGATAGCAAATGGGGTCTTTTAGCTGTCGATAGGCTTCCGCTATATATACATATTACGGGGCCACATCACCAAATTCCCCCCCTTGTCAGCTGGTTTGTAAATAACGTCCGGAAGATTTTATCGAAACAGATGTATGAGGCTCTTATTATCCAGGAACCATCGATCCCTACACTTTATCTACTACCAAAAGTTCATAAGAATCCCTCTGTACCTCCAGGTAGGCCCATTATATCCGGATTCTCTACAGTATGGTAGAGAACATTTGTAAGCTTCTAGATTTTCATCTTAAACCCATTGTGGAGACTCTACCATCACATGTTAGAGATACATCTGATTTCCTGCAAAGGATACAGGGTATGACTCTTGAGGAGGATAATATTCTGGTAACATGTGATGTGGAGTCTCTCTACACGAGCATCCAACACGTGGATGGATTAAGGGCAGTGGAGTTTTTTCTCTTTGCCGGTAACTTACCCAGGGATTTCTCCCTCTTTCTGCTGCGACTTCTTGAGTTTGTTTTGACGAGGAATTTTTTCTCGTTTAATGGGTCCTTTTTCCTGCAGCTCCAGGGGACAGCTATGGGCGCGGCATGTGCGCCGGCGTATGCCAATCTGTTCCTGGGGCTGTGGGAGAGGGACCTCTTCCTGTCAGACAGACACGTCATCATGGACCGCGCCATTCTTTGGGCGCGGTACATAGATGACGTCTTCCTGATCTGGCAGGGTAATGAGGAACAACTTCATACCTTTTTTGAACTACTGAATACCAACTCCAGGAATATCAAACTGACTTATACTCACAGTAGAGAGAGGGTTGATTTCCTGGATGTTTCTGTGTCTAGGGGTGCTGGCGGCCTTCTCAGGACGGATGTATTTCGTAAAGAGACGGCCGTCAATGCCTATTTACATGCTACATCTTTGCATCCGAGTAGTACCATTTCTGCCATTCCTGTGGGCCAGTTCTTGCGTATCCGTCGAATTTGTTCGGATAATGCCACTTTTGAAAGACAGGCCACTGAATTGAAGGATCGCTTTCTTGCCAGGGGCTACAGCCATCGGGCAATTAAAAAAGCCTATTGGCGTGCTAAAACTCAGGATCAGGCTCTTTTACTGCAAATCAAGGGAGATAGGATACCGGATAACAAAATTAGGTTTGTGAGCACATACCACTCACAGTGGACAAGAATGAGGGAGATCTTGGCCTCACATTGGTCCATTCTACTGACGGATCCCATTCTAGAAAAGCTTTTACCTGCACGACCTTTGGTCACGGCACGCAGGGCCAATACCCTACGGGACAGTTTGGTCCGTGGCTACCTTCAACCTACACCATCTCAACTTTGTATTGGACAAGGTAGCCCCAAGGTTGGCTTTAGACCATGCGGCAGATGTGCCGCATGTCCAAACATGGAACGCTCTTTTGATTTTGTGGATTCATCTGGAGCGAGATCCTTTAAAATCCTTCAGCCTCTCACGTGCTCCAGCACACGAATTGTCTATTACGCAGTGTGCCCATGTCCCAAGATTTACGTTGGTCTGACGACCCGTGAGTTGAGTGTCCGTGTGCGGGAGCACGTGAGAGGTATTATCAGTGCACAGGAGGTGAAGGAAATTGAGACCTTAAAACCCATCCCTAGACATTTTAAGGAATTTCATTCCTGCAATCCGAGATGCCTCAGATTTAGAGGCATAGATTGTATCCAGGCAGACCTGCGTGCAGGCAATACATCCAAGCGGCTTGCCCAAAAGGAGAGCCGCTGGATATGGACCCTGGGGACATTGCGCCCCAGGGGCCTTAATGAGAATCTGGGCTTCTCTTCTTTTCTTTAGCCGCTGGGCCCACCACTGTGGACCTTTTTCTTTTAACTGTTGTTTGCATATAATTTCATCCATTTGTACTCTTTATGAGTCTTTCATTTTTTCACTTTTTACTTATTGATTATTCCCGTCCTTTTTCTCTCTTTAGCTTTTCCATTGATGGATACCCAGCGTTCTCATGTGTCTCCAATGCCCTCAGGAATGGACCATTTCCAACATGATATTTATTGCTTCATTTTAGTGTCTTTTCATTTGTGGGACTGATCTATGGATACATTTATTTTACATGTATCGGCCTGTTCTCTTTCACACCTCCTTGCACCTTCTTCATTTGCCCTCTGCTCCCTACTTGTAGCATTGTGCCTTGCACCCACTTTTTCTGGCATTTGCCATATACAGTTGTGCTTATGTCAACACTAGTTGTTGTCTTTCACACTTTCACGTCAACACTCGCTGTTGTCTTCTACACTTTTATTTTATCCATCATATATGACACACATCGCTCATTCACTATTTTTGAATTCTATTATTCCTGTACCCGCACTTTATCTTTATTTATTTTCACATTCACACACACCTACATACATATTCTTCCTTTTATCTCCCCCATCTTTTCTTTGAGCAGGCCTTCCCCCCTCCTCCCCTCCCCTCTCTCATCCATTGCTTATTCCTTTGTTCATTTTTCACATTTTTATGTTTGCACATTTGTATACACACATATTCATTTATTTATTTATCTAGATCATGATTTATGTGGTCTGCCTTCTAATTACATTTGTTTGTAATCATGTTTGGTATTCCCAATCATGTGGCTATATTTCTATAGTGCTGCGAATAATATCTATTTTGTACTATTCTCTATTACCTTTTTTTATTTTGCATATACAAAATATAGATACAATATCGATCATGTATTATATTGCAATAGGTCTCTGGCTTTTCTCCTTTCCTCCCCTTCCTCCCCCCTTTTTTCCTTCCTGTCCCCACCTGTTTGTTCATCAATTTATATTTTTCATATATTTATTATTATTTTTCTATCATGATTAATGTTTGTTGTTTTTTCTATTCTTACCTAATTATAATCATGTTTGATATTCCTAATCATGCTGCCGTATGCATACATTTTATTTATTATTTCTGCTAATATTATTATTATTGATTCTGTATAAAATTATTTATATAGTTCTATTTATGCATTACAGTGTATTTGTATATTAATATTCTTTTTCGTACTGTGTATGCATACACATATTGTTATAGAGCCACAGATGCCGTACTGATGGTTTGTTTGTGGCATGTCTGTAATATCACTATCTGCTAATACGGCCTGGTTCATGACTCTGAGACTGTGGGGCAGTTCGCTGGGTTATCTGCTGGTTCTTTCATGCTCCTCCCCTCCTATCATGTGAGCGCGCGTCATCCTGGGTGCCGCCTCCGGCGCCTCACACCCGTGCGTCCTCACGCCAGTGCCGCCCGATCATGTGATTCTATCACGTGGGGTAGGCGTGCCGGCGGGACGCTGGCTGTGGGGCGGCCGGATGCGAATCGCCAGGATCTCTGCGCGCCTCGTCAACATGTACACCTGGGGACGAGTAAGTACTCATTCCTATTGGCTAAGAGAGCCCATTTAAACTTGGTTCACAGAGATGGCGCTACCCCCTGACGAAGGCACGCCGAAACGCGCGTTGGGGTAGCGCCACCCTGGGTTTCTTTGCACACGGTTATTTCAGGTAAGCTCTGGTCTCCCATTGCCCCCCGCTGATTGTGTGGTCAATTGTTGTCCACCGGCACTTTGCCCTGTATGATACAATTTCCATCCTCACATGTTTGTATCTACTTCTAGTGGGGGTGCATGAGCTGACCGTGCTTTACCTGATATTGCATGGTTCTATTTCTCCATTTATTTTTTGCATGGATTGGGCACTGTACCCAAGATCGCTTATTCCCATGTCAGATATTATGTATACTACATCTCTCCATTTGTCTCAACCGTGTGCTCCTTCCTCCCAGGGTGGTGCTGTTTTTTCTCCGCTCCCATCACCTTGTTTCACGGCATCTCATGTACTAATTTACCCTTCTCCTTTTTCTGTTATCATTTTTTAACTTATTGTAATAAAATTTATATATTTTTGGTAATATGAGCTCTCTTTTCATTTGTTTCTGCTATTTCACTCGGGAGCTTTTACCGAGTTACACTTTAGGTGTATCCCCTGTGGCTATTCAGGGTGGGCACTGTCTCTTACCCGCCTTGGGGATACCCTGGGTCATTTTTGTTTGTCTACACTCTAATGTGGCAGCTATGCCATATATGTAAAATTTTCAAAAATAGTTTAAAAAAATTGTTGGATCAAGAGGGTTTCCATATGTTTAGGAGTCTTAAACTTGCCATACACATTACGGATCGAGTAGAGTTAACACTCCTGTTTTCTGAGATTTCTGAGTTGTGTTATCTAATCTAAGCAAACACCTTCAATTGCTTTTCAATGGCTTTTGTCTCAAGATAACACGATGAGAAATTTGAGTTAAGAGCTGGAGTGCTAACCCTGCTACATCTGTAGTTGTGCATTAGCAAACCTGCTGATTTCAGCATGTTCTGCCCATCATCTAAATGTACGGTATAGGGGGCCGCCTGATGGCTGATGTGGGAAAGAAAAGGATCAGGCATGCTTGATTTTAACACCCCATGCTTTTATTAGCAGGGAGAAAAACCAATGCCCGAAGAGTCACACATCTGCTTTCTTCCCTCCTCCTTTCACTTCATATGCACACTCACCGGTACCAAGCATGCAAATGTATGTGAGCATCTGGAAAGATAGCTGCCAATCAACAGCTATCTCATGTGTATGGTCAGTTTTAGACCTGATCCATATCAAGTCCTAAAGAGTATGTGATGTTGTTTGTCAGTTTTAGAGCATTGAGCTGTAGGTTAGTAGAGATATTTTTAACCTATGTAAAACTGTGGGTTCTCATGAATGAGGGCAGCCTGTCTATGAATAGTTAAAATTTGCAACGCTATTCCAGATACACAATAGTGTTTGTAAGAAGGGGCAATAACTTTCACAAATTTCTGTCTATATCTGCTATATAACTTTCATTCATTGTTTTATTATTATTATTTTTTTCTAACTAGCATGGGAGAATAGCTGGCTAAAGTGATACAAAGGCATGTTAAACCAGAAATATTTTCAAATAGTTTCAATCTCCTTCATGCTAGGCCACTAGAAATCTTTATTGTTCTTTTTTCTTTTACTTGTTTATAATTATAATACATTAATTGTCCCTTTTGGTGCATTGTTACACAGTTTGCGGTTGCTTGATTTTTTGACATAGAGATGTATGAAGTGAAACAAGAGTATGTGACCATCTGTTTGCAGGGAAACACTGGAGACACATTATGGATGAAAACTAGAAGCTCCACCGGATCGCTACCTCCTTAATTCTCCCCTGAAGAACAGTGATGAGAGATCATAGACATTTTAAAGAAATTAGCTGATATTTAAAGCATAAGGATACACTTTTTTGATGAATAAACATTTGGGGATATTTTTTTAGGAAACATTCTTCATTTGTGCTGAGAATATATGGAGAACATGAAGGTTTTTGTTATTGTATAACGTTGCCCATTCTGGTTTCTACTTAACTTAGCATTAGCCCCAAGTTAGTTTGTTTATAAAAAAGGAAGTGTATTCAGTAATCAGATTATACAGGAAAGCAAGACTACAAGAGAGCATAAAGATTGTGAGGTATAGAAATGGATAGCATCCTTTTCAAGATAGGGGAACACAAGATCATCCTTTATGGCTGAATGAGATTAAATCTGCTCTTTGTTTATTTATTTATTATATTATTTATTTACTCACAAAAAACTTTAAAGACATATCAGAAGTGTTGATTGGCGGGGGTCCCAGCTCTGAGACCCCCATTGATCGCTAGAATGAGGGGTCAGAAGTGCTCAGCCAACTGCAGCTTCTCCTTGCTGCTGAGAGTGAGACTGTAGACAAACTCAAGTCTATTAGTTTGTCTACAGCGAGGAGAAACTAAGCTCTAGTGATAGGTGGGTTATTTCAGAGCTGGGACCCCCACCGATTAATACATCTGATGTTTCTATAACATATTAAAATTTGGAAAAAAAACATACCCATAAGCTATAATTGAGAATACATAGTTCAGGCATGTCCAAACTGCAGCCCTCCAGCTGTTGCAAAACTACAACTCCCAGCATGCCCTATTAGCTGTAAGCTATCCAGGCATGCTGGGAGTTGTAGTTTTGCAACAGCTGGAGGGCCGCAGTTTGGACATGCCTGACATAGTTCAAAAGTGCACACTGTATCTGTATATTGTTTTGAAGGACAGAATGGCATAGAATAAGTAGCAAAAAAAGTATAGAAATAAATAAAAGTTTTTTCTTTACATTGCAGTCAGCGACAGATAGAAAGGAAGACATTATGTTTGCATCTGTTAACTGTATCCTTTCTTTTTATTTCAGATGATGCCTTCAAATCTTAAAATACTTAAATAAAGGTTTCACAAAAACTTTCACAAAAAAGGACAGAAACATAATGCTTACTTGCTGTCTTACATTTTCTACATCTAAACCAGGGGCCCTCTTTTTTAGACCTAAAGAAGTTTCACATTCTGCCACAACATGGCGTGCAACAGAATCTGTGCCAGATATATGCCACAAAAAGGGACGTATATCTGTTTGTAAATGACCCTCTAAATGTACTGCAAAAACAAGATGTAATAATCTCCTTATTTGTGTTTTTAGTACTTGTGAGTAACATTGTTTGGGCTGTTAAAAAGGACATACATACATTCAGTTCAACCTAGTGTTTTCCAAAGTTGATACAGTGGAAGGCAAAAAACCCTAATAGCATGACCATACGGCATGGTAATGATCTGTTCCGGTCAAAGCCAGCTGCAGTCCAGAACCGAGCAGCCAATTAGGCCGCAGCTGCCTGATATTTGATTAATGAAGACAGCACTTTATCGGCGGTCTGAAGTCTAAATGGCCATGCGGCACCTTCAATACATTGTGGTCTTCATTAGTTAAATATCAGGTGCTGACCACAGCTGGCTGCGACCTGAACAGATCTTGACTGCACAGTGTGGTCACACCCTAATAAGACAGAAGTCACTTTTCCTCATATTGGAGGAAAATCCTACTCAACTCCAAATCAATGCTAGACATTGTTTAAAATAAAAATAAAAAATTGATAACTAAGCGCAAAATAGTTGCTGGAACAAAGACACTCTGGCCAGGAAATCCACAAACCTTTCATTAAGAGGTTTTTACTGTACCCTGCTTTTTTTTAGGAATACATCATTAAAAGTGTATTCCATAATTTTATTATAGTTAGCCTATCCTCAGGATAGGCCACTATTATCTGATTGGCAGGTGTGTAACACCTCCGGACACCTGCTGATCAGCAATTTCAGAGTATCTCGGCAGCGGAAGTTGACACCGGAAGAGAAGAGCTCATTCATTGTGTAGTGTATTGAAGTGAATATGAGCAGCACAGTTACAAGCTCTGTCCACTACATAATGAACGGAGCTATGTAGTTCCAGCACCAAAGCTACTCTGAAACAGCTGATCACCCAGGGTGTGGAATGTCAGGTCCCCAGTGATCAGCTATCTATGGCCTATCCTGCTGGTGAGTCATCAATATTAAAATCCTGGACAACTGCTTTAATGCAAGATCAACTAGAACATGTCACGAGCACTTCTTGTGTTGTGTGTAGTAACATAGTGAATTGTGTAATCCACCTTAGCAAGATATCAGCTGTAAAAATGGATCGTGTGATGCAGTCTATAAAGTCTGTATTAGACAATAAGAGCAGCAAATGATTATCAGGAGGGAAGCATTCCCTCCTATTACATGCAGCGATTTGTCCCGCTAGGCCATTGCTCATCTCCATACCGTCTAGTGGTTTATCAGCAGCAGATAGCTATTAGACAGCACGATCTGCCGTGGGCAAGTGCTGATTTTTAAAGGGGCTCTCTGGGAATTAGTAAAATTGAAAAACTGAAATATTACTTTATTATACAGCCAGGTCCATAAATATTGGGACATCGACACAATTGTAACATTTTTGGCTCTATACACCACTACAATGGATTTTAAATGAAACAAACAAGATGTGCTTTAACTGCAGACTGTCAGCTTTAATTTTAGGGTATTTACATCCAAATCAGGTGAATGGGGTAGGAATTACAACAGTTTGCATATGTGCCTCCCACTTGTTAAGGGTCCAAAAGTAATGGGACAATTGGCTTCTCAGCTGTTTCATGGCCAGGTGTGTGTTATTCCCTCATTATCCCAATTACAATGAGCAGATAAAAGGTTCAGAGTTCATTTCAAGTGTGCTCTTTTTCCTGGGTAGTCTCAGAGGGATACCCCCTAAATTTAGTGAGCCCAAAAGGTCAAACAAGGGGTATTCCGCTGCAGAGGCCTACAGGATTCTGTCCGTGATGGATGAAAGCGATGGGGATGCCTCACCCGCTGAATCCAGTGGTTCAGAATATGAACCCGTAGACAGCAGTGGCACTCTAACCGCTAGCGAAGATGACGAGGTTGAGGTCCCTGCTACGGTCAGGCGTACCCGATCCCATGTCAGGGTTCTGCATGAGCCTCATTTGCAGCAGAGTGGTGCTAGCACTGATCTTTTTTATGGTGCGGCATACACCAGCAGCGCAGCACATCCTGGACCTTCTACCAGCACTGCCGTATTCCCTGGTTAAGTGGCGAGCACCAGAATGGCAGTTCAAGCTGGTAAAGTGGCACGTGCAGTAACTCCCCCATCGCAGCCATCGTATTCACAGGCCCATAGAACCCTTAGTCTCCCAGAGGTGCTGGCAAATCCTAATTGGCACTCCCCTGCATCCGCCGCACCCTTTTTGCCTTTCACCGCCCAGTCTGGAGTTCGCGTGGAGACTGCTCATTTAGGATCAGCCCTCAAGTTTTTTAGCTGTTTTTCACCGCGGATCTCTATGACCTAGTTGTGGCAGAAACAAACCGCTACGCGGTCATATTGGTCTAAGAACCTAATACATTACATGCCCATGTTCTCTGCTGCTATGTCCAGGGCACATTTTGAGGTCATCATGTGCTTTATGCATTTCGCTGACAATAACACCTGTCATCCAAGAGGCCACCCTGCTTATGACTGGCTCCAAAAAATTCGGCCCCTCATAGACCATTTGTCATCCGGATTTGCAGATGCGTATACCCCTAATCAAAACATCTGCATAGACGAGTCCCTAGTACATTTTACCGGGCGCCTTGGCATCAAACAGTACATCTCCAGCAAGCGCGCCCGGTATGGGGTCAAACTGCATAAGCTCTGTGAAAGGGCCACAGGCTATACATATTGTTTTAGGGTCTATGAGGGAAAAGACTCAAAACTGGAGCTGGTCGGATGTCCTGACTACCTGGGGAGCAGTGGCAAGATTGTCTAGGACTTGGTGTCACCCTTATTCCACAAGGGGTACCACTTATATATGGACAATTTTTACTCAAGCGTGGCCCTCTTTCGGCACTTACATCTAGTCGGAATTCAATGCTGTGGCACCACGCGACCTAGTCGCCGGGGCTTCCCCCAACGGCTCGTTAATACCCGACTTGCACGGGGGGAGAGGGCTGCCTTGTGTGACCAAGAACTGCTCGCGGTGAAGTGGAGGGACAAGAGGGACGTTTACCTTCTGTCCACTATTAACGCAGACACACAAATTGAAAGGGCAACTGGAGTCATTGTAAAACCCCTCTCTGTCCACGACTATAACCTTCACATGGGAGGGGTGGACTTCAATGACCAGATGTTGGCTCCCTATTTAGTGTCTCGCTGCACCAGACGCTGGTATAAGAAGGTGTCTGTATATTTAATTCAATTGGCTGTATATAATAGTTTTGTTCTATACAGTAAGGCTGGGAGAACAGGATCCTTACTAAAATTCCAGGAAGAGATCATTTTGGAAATCCTGTATCCAGGAGGGTCCGTGCCCCAATTCCCTGATGTAGTGAACTGGCTACATGGCAGACACTTCCCCAGCGTCTATTTTGGTACCCCAACTCAACGTTCCCCAAGAAAAAGATGTTGTGTCTGTAGCAGGGGTGGAATAAGGCGTGACACCACCTTTTTTTGTCCTGACTGTCCTGACCAGCCTGCCCTATGCATAGGGGAGTGTTTCCGCAAGTTCCACACACAGGTACACTATTAGTATAGGGATTGCGTGACACAGGACAGGCACACAGGGGTCTTAGGGCTCTTTCACACAGAGCTGCTGCAAACCTCTGCTTTCACCTGGGACAAAGTGCATAATGTACTTCGCCACATCTCTGGGCGATTTGCGCTTTGCACATTGTCCCATGGGGAAGGAAAGGTTTGTCCTCTAAAGGTAAAAAAAAAAAATCACAGGTAAGCAAAATTGTTAATATTCTGTTTCAAAAGTTCAATAAAGTTTATAAAAGTTAATGTTCTGTTCAAATGTTATATAAAGTTAATGTTAATAAATGTATTGCGTTGCGGCCTGTTTTTTTTTTTTTTACCTTCTAGGTGGACCAAGCGATCAAGCAGCTGCAGCACTGATGTGCATTCAGATTGCACAAAAGTCGGTGTATGCGGCGCTGCAAGACGAGATTTCTCCTCTACAGTAAAAAAGATACGTTGCCAAGGCTTATGAGCTGAGGGGCGGTGTTCATATGCTTTGGCAAACACTTTGTATAAAAAAAAAAAAAAAAAAAAATAATTCCGGCACTGATTTTATTCATCCACATCGATTGATGTAAATGGAGAAATCGGGTTTGCCAGGGCATACGAGCTAAATGGGTTTGGATGTTGGGCGGAGCTCCTATGTTCTGGCAGATGCCTTTCTCGCCGCCATTGATCGATGCGAATGAAGAAATCTGTGCCGTTCATTTTTTTCTTTCAGCCCAGAGGCTGAACGGAAAAAAAAATCTCATTACCGGTATGCTCAATATAAGGAGAATAGCAGAAACTCCTAATGCTGGCCATACATGTAATGATTGTGGAGACCTTCAAATGCCAGGGCAGTACAAACACCCCACAAATGACCCCATTTTGGAAAGAAGATACCCCAAGGTATTCGATGAGGGGCATATTGAGTCCATGAAAGATTGAACTTTTTGTCTCAAGTTAGCGGAAAGGGAGACTTTGTGATAAAAAAAAAAACTATTTCCGCTAACTTGTGCCAAAAAAATAATCTTCTATGAACTCGCCATGCCCCTCACAAAATACCTTGGGGTGTCTTCTTTCCAAAATGGGGTCACATGTGAGATATTTATACTGCCCTGGCATTTTAGGGGCCCTAAAACGTGAGAAGAAGTCTGGAATCCAAATGTCTAAAAATGCCCTTCTAAAAGGTAATCATTGGAATTTGGGCCCCTTTGTGCACCTAGGCTGCAAAAAAGAGTCACACATGTGGTATCACCGTACTCAGGAGAAGTAGAGCAATGTGTTTTGGGGTGTATTTTTACATATGCCCATGCTGGGTGAGATAAATATCTCTGTAAAATAACAACTTTGTATAAAAAAAATAGGAAAAGTTGACTTTTACAGAGATATTTCTCTCACCCAGCATGGGTATATGTAAAAATACACCCCAAAACACATTTCCCTACTTCTCTTGAGTACGGCGATACCACATGTGTGACACTTTTTTGCAGCCTAGGTGCGCAAAGGGGCTGAAATTCTGAAGAGCACCTTTAGGATTTCACAGGACATTTTTTACGCATTTGGATTCCAAACTACTTCTCATGCTTTAGTTCCCCTAAAATGCCAGGGCAGTATAAATACCCCACAAGTGATCCCATTTTGGAAAGAAGACACCCCAAGGTATTTCGTTAGGGGCATGGCGAGTTCATGTAAAATTTTATTTTTTGTCACAAATTAGTGGAATATGAGAGTTTGTAAGAAAAAAAAATGCATCATTTTCCGCTAAATTGTGCCAACAAAAAAAAAAAATTCTAGGAACTTGCCATGCCCCTCACGGAATACCTTGGGGTGTCTTCTTTCCAAAATGGGGTCACATATGGTGTATTTATACTGCCCTGGCATTTTAGGGGACCTAAAGCGTGAGAAGTAGTTTGGAATCCAAATGCGTAAAAAATGCCCTATGAAATCCTAAAGGTGCTCTTTAGAATTTGGGCCCCTTTGCGCACCTAGGCTGCCAAAAAGTCTCACACATGTGGTATCACCGTACTCAGGAGAAGTAGGGCAATGTGTTTTGGGGTGTATTTCTACATATACCCATGCTGGGTGAGAGAAATATCTCTGTAAATGACAACTTTGTATAAAAAAAATGGGAAAAGTTGACTTTTACAGAGATATTTCTCTCACCCAAACACATTGCCCTACTTCTCCTGAGTACGGCGATTCCACATGTGTGACACTTTTTTGCAGCCTAGGTGCGCAAAGGGCCCAAATTCTAAAGAGCACCTTTAGGATTTCACAGGGCATTTTTTACGCATTTGGATTCCAAACTACCTCTCACGCTTTGGTCCAGTAAAATGCCAGGGCAGTATAAATACCGCACAAGTGACCCCATTTTGGAAAGAAGACACCCCGAGGCATTTTGTGAGGGTTATGGCGAGTTCACGTAAAAAAAAAGTTTTCTCACAAGTTAGTGGAATATGAGACTTTGTAAGAAAAAAAAATGCATCATTTTCCGCTAACTTGTACCAAATACATTCTAGAAACTCGCCATGCCCCTCACGGAATACATTGGGGTGTCTTCTTTCCAAAATGGGGTCATTTGTGGGGTATTTATACTATCCAGGCATTCTAGCACCTCAAGAAACATGACAGGTGCTCAGGAAGTCAGAGCTGCTTCAAAATTCAGAAATTCACATTTTTGTACCATAATTTGTAAACGCTATAACTTTTGCGCATACCAATAAAAATACACTTATTGGATTTTTTTATTAAAGACATGTAGCACAATAAATTCTGACACAAACTTGAATAGAAATGTAATTATATTTGAACAATTTAACCAGATAAAGTTAAAAATACACTTTTTTTGAGAAAATTGCTTTTTTGGGAGAGATGCCCATGTGAGCGTAAGCGCGCACTACAGGCAATGCAGGGAGGCAGGGGGAAGCTATTTTACTGTATATCCAGTATATACAGTCAGGTTCATAAATATCATGTGACCGCCGGGACCGGAGAGTGCAGGAGCTGTGTGAGGTCTTTCAGAGACCTCGATTAGCCGTGCGCTGAGGCTGTACAGCACAGTATTACGCTTTACAGCCTCTCTGGGGGGTGTATTTCCACTGTAACTGGGCCTACTATGTCAGCCTCAGTTACAGGAGAAATCAACAGTGAAAAAAAAAAAGAAAGTGAAGTAAATGTCCCCCAGAGGTCTTGTATGACCTTATGGGGGACGAAAAGTGTAAAATAAAAAATAAATAAATAAAGGGTTGAAAAAATAAAATAAAATAAAGTTTCACATGTAAAAGAAAAAAAGTCCCCAAGTAAGGAATAAAAAAAATGTTAAAAATAGAAAAAATAAAATAAAATAGACATATTTGGTATTCACGCGTCCGTAAAAACCAGCTCTATAAAAATATCACATTACATAACCCCTCGGGTGAACACTGTAAAAAAAAAAAAAAAAACAGTGTCAAAACAAGCAATTTTTGTCACCTTACATCACAAAAGGTGCAACACAAAGTGATCAAAAACGCGTATGTCCCACAAAATGGTACCACTAAAACCGTCACCTCATCCCGCAAAAAATGAGCCCCTACATAAGAAAATCTCTAAAAAAATAAAAAAAACTATAGCTCTTAGAACATGGAGACACTAAAACATCATTTTTTTGGTTTTCAAAAATACTATTATTGTGTAAAACTTTAATAAATCTGAAAAAGTATACATATTAGGTATTCCCACGTCCGTAACAATTTGCTCTATAAAAATGTCACTTGACTGAACCCCTCAGGTGAATGCTGTAAAAATAAATAAATAGAAACTGTGCTAAAACAACCAATTTTTTGGTCACCTTGCCCCATAAAGTGTTATAATGAATGATCAAATAATCATATGTACCCAAAAATAGTACTAATAAAACTGCCACCTTATACCCTAGTTTCCAAAATGGGGTCACTTCTTGGGAGTTTCTACTGTAAGGGTGCATCAGGGGGCTTCAAATGGGACATGGCATCTAAAAACCATGTGGAGTTCTTTTTCTTCTGCGCCCTGCCGTGTGCCCAGCAGTTCATGACCACAGGTGGGGTGTTTCTGTAAACCGCAGAATCTGGGTAATAAATATTGAGTTTTGTTTGGCTGTTAACCATCGATGTGTTAAAGAAAAAATGAAAATGGAAAGTCTGCCCAAAAAGTTAAATTTTAAAATTTGATCTCCATTTTCCTTTAATTCTTGTGGAACCCCTAAAGGGTTAACAAAGTTTGAAAAATCGATTTTGAATACCTTGAGGGGTGTAGTTTCTACAATGGGGTCATTTATGGGGGTATCCACTATGTAGGCCCCACAAAGTGGCTTCAGACCTGAACTGGTCCTTAAAAAGTGGGTTTTGGCATTTTTCTTAAAAATTTGAAGAATTGCTTCTAAACTTCTAAGCCTTCTAACGTCCTAAAAAAATAAAATTACATTTCCAAAATGATGCCAACATAAAGTAGACATATGGAGAATGTTAAGTAATAAATATTTTATGAGGTATCACTTTCTGTTTTAAAAGCAGAGAAATTGAAATTTAGAAAATTGTGAATTTTTTTAATTTTTGGGTAAATTTGGGATTTTTTCATAAATAAAGGTGAAATATTTTGACTAAAATTTATGACTATCATGAAGTACAATGTGTCACGAGAAAACAATCTCTGAATGACTTGGATAAATAAAGGCGTTCCAAAGTTATTACCACATGAAGTGAGATATGTCCGTTTTGCAAAATTAGGCCTGGTCAGGAAGGGGGCAAATGGCCCAGATGGCAAGTGGTTAAGCATTTTCATTTTCTAAATTCCCGGAGAACTCTTTTAAGCATGCTTAAAAATTTGAATTGCGCAATGAATGAGCTATTTCATCAGGCAATTAGTGGCAGTATTACACTGCAAGATGATCGCTAGCAAGTGCCAATTTCTTCCTGCTCACTGACCAGTGGCCAGTGCTGTTGGTAAGCTCTCTCCCTGTTCTTCATTACACTGTGTAATAAACCAGCTGTTGGGAGAGATGCCCATGTGAGCGTAAGCGCGCACTACAGGCAATGCAGGGAGGCAGGGGGAAGCTATTTTACTGTATATCCAGTATATACAGTCAGGTCCATAAATATTGGGACATGGACACAAATCTAACATTTTTTGATCTATACACCACCACAATGGATTTGAAATGAAACGAACAAGATGTGCTTTAACTGCAGACCGTCAGCTTTAATTTGAGGGTATTTACATCAAAATCAGGTGAATAGTGTAGGAATTACAACAGTTTGCATATGCGCCTCCCACTTGTTAAGGAACCAAAAGTAATGGGACAGAATAATAATCATAAATCAAACTTTCACTTTTTAATACTTGGTTGCAAATACTTTGCAGTCAATTACAGCCTGAAGTCTGGAATGCATAGACATCACCAGACGCTGGGTTTTATCTCTGGTGATGCTCTGCCAGGCCTCTACTGCAACTGTCTTCAGTTCCTGCTTGTTCTTGGGGCATTTTCCCTCCAGTTTTGTCTTCAGCAAGTGAAATGCATGCTCAATCGGATTCAGGTCCGGTGATTGACTTGGCCATTGCAGAACATTCCACTTCTTTCCCTTAAAAAAAAACTCCTTGGTTGCTTTTGCAGTATGCTTTGGGTCATTGTCCATCTGCACTGTGAAGCGCCGTCCAATGAGTTCTGAAGTATTTGGCTGAATATGAGCAGATAATATTGCCCGAAACATTTCAGAATTCATCCTGCTGCTTTTGTCAGCAGTCACATCATCAATAAATACAAGAGAGCCAGTTCCATTGGCAGCCATACATGCCTACGCCATGACACTACCACCACAATGCTTCACTGATGAGGTGGTATGCTTAGGATCATGAGCAGTTCCTTTCCTTCTCCATACTCTTCTCTTCTCATCACTCTGGTACAAGTTGATCTTGGTCTCATCTGTCCATAGGATGTTGTTCCAGAACTGTGAAGGCTTTTTTAGATGTCATTTGGCAAACTCTAATCTGGCCTTCCTGTTTTTTTTGGTCACAATTTTTTTATTGTCAATATGGCACAAAATTAATAACAATTTAAATGTGGACGCAGCCACTCAGGAAGAAAGACACATATATCAATCAAGTAGAAAAGTGGTTGCAGCCACTAAATAAAGTAAACTGTCCAAGATATAGCATATATCAAGTTCTACGGCACCCGCCTGGGTGCTGCCAGCGTAGAACAGCGACAAATAAAATAATCTTTCAGATGAAAAAGGAATACTAAGGCAAATAGAAACAAACTAAAAAGAAAAGAAAATGTAGATAAAAGAAATCGATGGACATGGACTTATCTTCACTATAAAACCAGACCAGAGTAAGGAACTAATCTAGTATCGGACAGCAAGGTAAAATCATATAGGGATAGGGAATTTTGTGAGCCAATTTTGTGAGCCAAGGAGACTAAGAGGATTGAAAATGCCGCAGCCTATTTGTCCGCTGAGCCCAAAGGTGTTCGTATATAGCATGGGTGGAAATTTTATCCTTGAGTTCACTCAGAGTAGGGATTGTGGATGATTTCCAATGTTTAGCGACTAAAAGATTGTCTGAGAGTAGTATATGGCAAGTTATTAATCTAAGTTGTCGTGAAATCAAGTCAAGAGCTAATGAGAGGAGTGCCATAGCCGGGGACAGAGAAATTTTGGAGCCTGTAACTTCTCTCACCAGCTCCCCAACTCTGATCCAGAAGGATTAAAGTTTAATACAATCCCCAAAAATATGCATTAGATTGCCTGGCGACTTCTGACAGCACCAACATGACTTCTCTACATTGGGGTAGAATCTACTGAGTTTAGTGGGGCTAAAGTACCACTGTGTGAGTAGTTTATGATAGCATTCTAATAAATTAGAACATTTTGTAGCAGGATATGTGATTCTTATCGCTGCTTGCTATTTTGTTATGGAGTAAGATAGCCGCAGATCTCTCTCCCAAGTCAGGAAATGTGCCTTTTTTGTCAAGCGCATATCCCCTAACACAGTTTTATAAATTAAACTTGTAGGAATCTGTGATTCCCCTTGTGTGCATAAGATAATATTAAGAAGATCAACCGGAAGCATTACGTCTCTCTTAGGCCACTTAGCTAAAAAGTGAGCAATCATAGTATAATGGTAATGGTAAGAGTCTGGTATCCCAAAATAGACTTGTAGGCATGAGAACGACCTCAAAACTTTATTATCATAGAAATCGTTTAGCACCTGCATCCCAGCTTTCCGCCAACCACCCACTGAGAAATCTGTTATATAGTATTGCAAGATCTCTATGGGGATCTGTACTATACTCTTTGGAGACGTCGGACAGGTACATTGTATCAATAGTTTCCATGTTTGGATGGATGATTTCAGAGTCAGTGCTGCGAGACGCAGGAAGCCAGGGTCAATAGCATGCAATAAGAGAAGAGAATAAGGCGGTTTCCCATTATTACGGTCTAATTCTATGTGTTGCCAACTAGCAGTCTACTCTTGTCTACACCAAAATCTCAACTGTTTGAAAATAAAGGAATCGTAGTATCCCTGGAGATTTGGAACTCCCAGGCCTCCGTGTGACCTATGACTATAAAGTATAGAGGCTGCAATTCTGTGAGGGCCTTTATTCCAGACAAAGGAAAGCATTTGAGTCTTAAATTTTGCCATAACTGAGGTGGGTATAGGGATGGGTAGAGTGAGAAATAGGTATAAAATCTTTGGGACCACCCTCATTTTGTATATTACTATTCGCCCTAGCCAGGATAGATTTAACTTAGAGTAACGGTCAAGATCAGATTGGAGGGAGTTATATAATACATCATAATTGTATTTGACTAACCGTGTAAGAGGAAAGCAAATTTGAACGCCCAAATATGAGATTGAATCTACTGCCCATTGGAAAGGGAATTCATTTTCCAGTGCCTTTCGCAAAGAAGGAAAAACCTTAACAGCTAGGATTTGGGATTTAGATTTATCCAGCACCGCTGACGCAAATTCCCAATGTATACGGTTGAACGCCTTCTCTGCATCCAAGGTTAGAAGCAGAGAAGGCGTCCCCAACCCCCCAACTTTTTGTAATAAGCCCAATATCCAACGGGTACCATCTGGCGCCTCTCTGCCCTTTGTAAAGCCAACCTGGTCACTATGGATTAGCATAGGCAAAATTTTCAAAAGCCTATGGGCTAACAATTTTGCGTATAGCTTTATGTCACAGTTGAGGAGAGAAATCGGGCGGAAGTTTGCAGGTGAATCCGTCGCTTTACCCGGTTTTGGGATGGTAAGAATCATAGCCTGTAACATTTCAGATGGAAATTGTTCTCCAGCTACAACCTTATTAAACAGCTGAACAAGATGTGGTTGTAATATGGGGGAAACCAATTGATAGTATTCATTGGAATACCCGTCAGGGCCGGGTGATTTATTCAGCTTTAGAGGTTTGATCGTAGCGTCTACTTCAGAAGCAGAAATTGGGGAATTCAGTTCCGCAATTTGCTCATTATTTAGAGAGGGGAGATTGACTTTTTGAAGAAAAGATAAAATTTTCTCTAAGGATGGTTGGAGTGTGGAGGGGTCTTTATTAAGGTTATATAACTTAGAGTAGTTGTGGTTAAAGGCTTCTGCTATCTCATTTGGGTGCGTAATTCTAAATGTTTTATCAGGAGCTAGCATGTAGGGTATATTTGCCTTTTGTGTTAATGGTTTTGTTTTCCTCGCCATTAACCTACTTGGTTTATTGTAGGATTGGTAGTATGAAAGTCGCATAGAGGTTAGCTGGCGGCCATAATCCATTTGTAAGATGGAATGAATTTTGTGTCACCACCAGACATCTGAGAAGCTCTGACAGATGTTCTTCAGAACCTCCTGCTTGAGGTTCCTTTTGTTTTGCTTTTGTTTTCTCATCTCGTTAGCCTCTCTCAGCTGTCATGTAGTTGCACTGATTGCATCCCTTTAAATCCCTTCCCATACTGCATCACTTTGCGGTTTATACAACTTCTTGGAGTGTGCTGATGCTAGAAGCTGTTACTACTGCATCCACAAGATAAGTCTGTTTTCTTTATTTCTGTTTGCCTGTGGGCTTGATCCTAGGTGACCCTGACTCCCTCCGTATTAAGTGTAGGGAGACGATAGTCGTGTCCCCTCACTATTATAGGGTGTTCAGGTGCATACAGTCGAGGAACGAGGATATGCAATTCTCTACCATTGAGATTTTTGCATAGGCTGAGCAGTAAGGGAGAGAGCTAGGGCTCTTACAGGGCTTACCCTCCTGTTCCTTAGTTTTGGATCAAGTCAGTCGGATCTTCATTTGTGTCTTCTAGTTTTCTGTAACACCATCCGTGACAGTGAGCTTGCCAAAGGGTAAAAGTATTAATGTTTTCTGTGTTATAAAAATAAAAATATTCTGCTATGGTGGATTCTATAAGTGCTTTATATTTAGGAGGCATTATTCCTCCATGATTTCTGAGCATTAAAAGACAGGATTTGGGAAATTGAACACAAAATTGGTGCATGGTCAGACCACGACGTAACCCCGACAGAAGACTTAGAAATCCTGGATAATAATGGTCTATCAGAGAAAAACAGATTGATTCGGGAGAACGATCTATGTCTTGCAGAGTAAAAGCTGTATTCTTTCAAATTTACGTTTAGGCAGCGAAAGGTGTCATAAAGTTGGTTATCTCTCAGCCAACGCCCCAAGGTTTGTGCCATTATTAAGCTAGAACCTGTTGAATCCATGTTCCTATCTGGAACTATATTAAAATCCTCACATAGCAATAGATACCCCTTTTGGATAGTATGTGTTTTCCCTCAAGATTTTGTTTAATAATCTTATAGGGGATTTGTTGGGGGGCATAGACATTTACCAGGGTCAGTGCAACCGAACCCACTAAGCCTACCAGCACAAAATAACGCCCTCCCTCATCAATTAACACTTTCTCAACCTGAAAGCCCAGGGAGTCCTTTATTGCGATAGCCACCCCTGCTTTTTTCTTATTTGAGTTGGCTAATAGTACAGTAGAGAAACCTTTGCGAGATAAATCTGGGTGCTTGTTGTGTGCAAAATTTGTTTCCTGGACACATAATATATCTGTCTGTGAGGAGCAAACGTCCTTCCAGAGTGAGGATCTCTTATAGGGGGAATTAAATCCTTTGGCATTAATAGACATTACCTTAACTGCCATAAAAATGGAAATGACCTTAAAGCTGAATACATGTTAGAGTCCTTACTTGTCGTGACTGTAGTGATGAAGGTATTACAAGCATATGACCATCAAAAGGACAAAAAGCAAAAGGAACATAAAAATCTAACATTAGCGAAAATTCAACCTGTGAAATAAGCATAGGTTAGCAAACAAAACCAAATAGGTCTGGTCTGAAGGAGGTTACTAGAAACCTAGACCAGAGAAATCGGAGATCAACAGTTCGGCCTTACTCCGCCATCCCTGTTAATAATAACTATTGGGCTAGAAGGATATAGCGGGCAGCTTAGGTATAACAATCAGAATGATTCTCCAACTGTGGTCCAGTCCGGGGCCACATGGGTGGTGGTTTTCTTTCTTGCTGGAACCGGCGATGCAGGTCTTCCTGTATTCCAGGATTTTAGGAGGGATTCTCCTTCTTCAAGGTTCTTAATAACGAATGTCTTCCCATCTCTATGTATCAGAAGCTTCAGCGGGAAACCCCACTTGTATGGGATTTGGAGATCCCTCAATACTTTAGTTATTGGGGAGAGTTGTTTTCTAGCTTGCAATGTAGCTTGTGAAAGGTCAGCAAATATTTGAATGTCCTGAAATGGAGCTGGCAAATTGCGGTTTTTCCTGATGTAGGAAACCAGGTCTTCTTTTGTTCAATAGAAGTGAAAACGCGCAATAACATCTTTGGGCGCTGAAGCTGGTAGATGTTTAGGTTTAGGCAGATGATGAGTCCTTTCGATCAAGAGCAGCTGAGGATCTTTGTCTGGGAATATCATCTTAAGCATGTCTCCCAGGAATTGCTGTAGATTAGCCGGGGGTATTTTCTCTGAGATCCCCCTGAATTTTAAGTTATTGCGTCTGTTTCTGTCCTCTAAGTCAGCCATTTTGGCTCTTAACCCTGCCACTTCATCTTCTAGAGAATAATGCGCATCAATGTGATCATTGTGGAAGCTGGTTAATTCCCCATCTTATTTTCAATGTGGTTCACTCTGGAGCCCAGATCATCCATGGAAGATGTAATAGAGGTGGCTACTTGTTGCAGCTGCGAGATGAGTGAATGATGTACAGCTGTCACCATAGCTTTAAGTGAGTTGTCTGATACTGTTTGATCAGTACAAAGTCCTGCAGTGGATCTGAAACCGCATCTACTTTAGTTTTAGCCTGAGCTAAAGCAGGAGACTGGGACCTATCTGTGGGGTTTTTATTGCTTGCCACGGCGCCAGCTATGGTGTCACTCACCGGCGGTATAGTAGTCATGGTGTCCCCTTGTTCAGGCCCGGAGGCGACACAGTAGTCATTGCCTCTTGTGCTGGATAAATGAACGCTTGTGATCGCTTATCTCGTCCCTGTGTGTCACCACTGTTAGATGTTGAAGGAGGAGAAATTCCCCTGGATGAGGGTGATAAGCTGTTCTCGGCCTCCTGCAGCGATGGTGATGAGACAGCGTGTAGTGGCGGGAAGCTGCCATCAGACTCCTGTGCTGAAAAAAAGTCTGTGAGGCGTCGGAGACCCGGACGGGAGGCTTTCTTCCTGGTCATCATGTCACTATTAAGGTAGGAGACGATTTGTCAGCTCAATCCCTCCTTTGCCAAGGTGCTTTAGGTCGCTTAACAGGGATGGTGAACCGGAGCTCTCTTACCAAGCAGCCATCACGGTCGGCAGCAGGCCACGCCCCTGGCCTTCCTGTTTTTGAGGCTCACCAATGGGTTACAACTTGTGGTGAACCCTCTGTATTCACCCTGGTGAAGTCTTCTCCTGATTCTTGACTTTGACACACATACACCTACCTCCTGGAGAGTGTTCTTGATCTGGCCAACTGTTGTGAAGGGTGTTTTCTTCACCAGGGAAAGAATTATTCGGTCATCCACCACAGTTGTTTTCCGTTGTCTTCCGGGCCTTTTGGTGTTGCTGTGCTCACCTGTGCGTTCCTTCTTTTTAAGAATGTTCTAAACAGTAGTGTTGAGCGCGAATATTCGAATTGCGAATTTTTTTCTCGAATATCGCAATTTCGAGATTTCGCGAATATTTAGAATATCGTTCTATATATTCGCAAAATCGAATATTCTTTTTTTTTTTTTTTTATTACTATATTTTTTTCTTTCCCAATTCCCTAAAGTTGTTCTTACCTGTCCTTTGGATTCCTGGCTTCCTGGCTGCTCCAGTCAGTGGCGTTTTCAACTTACTGCTATATTCCATGTTAGCTAAATTATAATCTAATCTACGTGTATTTTACGAAATTTCGCAATAGGCAAAATTGCGATGCGAGTATTATAACACGAAATAATCGCATGAAGATTTCAATTTAGCACTGCTATATTCCATATTCTAGCCTAATATGGAATATAGCTGTGCTAAGTTAGCACTGCTACATTCCATACTAGGCTAGAATATATTATATAGCAATGCAAAGTTGAAATCTTCATGCGATTATTTTGTGTTATATTATTCGCATCGCAATTTCGACTTTTGCAAATGTTCTTAATATTGCTCCAACTTCGTCTTTTAGAATATTACGAATATTCTAAAAGACGAAGTTAGAGCAATATTACGAAATTTCGTAAAATACACATATAG
The DNA here is from genome assembly GCF_014858855.1 of Bufo gargarizans. Taxonomy (NCBI): domain Eukaryota; kingdom Metazoa; phylum Chordata; class Amphibia; order Anura; family Bufonidae; genus Bufo; species Bufo gargarizans. The sequence goes on along the minus strand of NC_058083.1, from coordinate 308,252,930 downwards.
ATTGTAATTTAGCTGATATAGTGCTATAATCCCTTTTTTTTCCTCAAATTTTTTTTTGCTTCTTCTGAACTTAAGTTTTGTAAAATATGTACACTATTAAAAAATATTACTATAGCAGTATATTAGCTTAAATACAATCTATGTGTATTTTACGAAATTTCGTAATATTGCTCCAATTTCGCCTTTTAGAATATTACGAATATTCTAAAAGACGAAGTTAGAGCAATATTAAGAACATTGGCAAAAGTCGAAATTGCGATGCGAATAATATAACACGAAATAATCGCATGAAGATTTCAACTTTGCATTGCTATATAATATATTCTAGAATAGTATGGAATGTAGCAGTGCTAACTTAGCACAGCTATATTCCATATTAGGCTAGAATATGGAATATAGCAGTGCTAAATTGAAATCTTCATGCGATTATTTCGTGTTATATTATTCGCATCGCAATTTCGACTTTTGCAAATGTTCTTAATATTGCTCCAACTTCGTCTTTTAGAATATTACGAATATTCTAAAAGACGAAGTTAGAGCAATATTACGAAATTTCGTAAAATACACATATAGATTGTAATTTAGCTGATATAGTGCTATAATCCCTTTTTTTCCTCAAATTTTTTTTTGCTTCTTCTGAACTTAAGTTTTGTAAAATATGTACACTATTAAAAAATATTACTATAGCAGTATATTAGCTTAAATACAATCTATGTGTATTTTACGAAATTTCGTAATATTGCTCCAATTTCGCCTTTTAGAATATTACGAATATTCTAAAAGACGAAGTTAGAGCAATATTAAGAACATTGGCAAAAGTCGAAATTGCGATGCGAATAATATAACACAAAATAATCGCATGAAGATTTCAACTTTGCATTGCTATATAATATATTCTAGCCTAGTATGGAATGTAGCAGTGCTAACTTAGCACAGCTATATTCCATATTAGGCTAGAATATGGAATATAGCAGTGCAAAATTGAAATCTTCATGCGATTATTTCGTGTTATATTATTCGCATCGCAATTTCGACTTTTGCCAATGTTCTTAATATTGCTCTAACTTCGTCTTTTAGAATATTCGTAATATTCTAAAAGGCGAAATTGGAGCAATATTACGAAATTTCGTAAAATACACATAGATTGTATTTAAGCTAATATACTGCTATAGTAATATTTTTTAATAGTGTACATATTTTACAAAACTTAAGTTCAGAAGAAGCAAAAAAAATTTGAGGAAAAAAAAGGGATTATAGCACTATATTAGCTAAATTACAATCTATATGTGTATTTTACGAAATTTCGTAATATTGCTCTAACTTCGTCTTTTAGAATATTCGTAATATTCTAAGAGACGAAGTTAGAGCAATATTACGAAATTTCGTAAAATACACATATTAGCCTAGCCAATAAATAATTCGCAATACGTGATTGAATAAATCGCATATTTTTCACGATAATTGGAATAATATGCGAATATTCGATTTCGACGAATATAACACGAATATTCAATCGAATATTCGCGAAATCGAATATGGCACCTCCCGCTCATCACTACTAAACAGTTGGTTTGGCCATGCCTGATGTTTTTGCTATCTCTCTGATGGGTTTGTTGTGTTTTTTCAGCCTTATGATGGCTTGCCTCACTGATAGTGACAGCTCTTTGGATCTCATCTTGAGAGTTGTCAACAACAGATTCCAAATGCAAATAGCACAAGTGAAATGAACTCTGGACCTTTTATCTGCTCATTGTAATTGGGATAATGAGGGGATAACACACACATGGCCATGGAACAGCTGGGAAGCCAATTGTCCCATTACTTTTGGTCCCTTAACAAGTGGGAGGCACATATGCAAACTGTTGTAATTCCTACACCGTTCACCTGATTTGGATGTAAATACCATCAAATTAAAGCTGACAGTCTTCATTTAAAGCACATCTTGTTTGTTTCATTTCAAATCCATTGTGGTGGTGTATAGAGCCAAAAATTTGAGAACTGTGTCCATGTCCCAATATTTATGGACCTGACTGTATACAGAACCTGTGCTTGGATTCTAGGCCTCTATCCTTGTCCCATAGAATGTAAGCCTTCTGCTTCTTAAAGGGCCAGCGCACCTGTACTGCATTTTCACCAGCTAATGGTGGGACATATGTGGGTACTTAAGGCTCCTTTCCCCGGGAAGAGGTGTCTGGGCAATAGGTTTCCTAGTTTGCTAGTCATCATGCTATTCTGACCCTCTGTCCATGTACCGAACCTCAGCCTGTATTACCGAATCTGACCCTCATCTGCCTCTCTTGAGCTCAGCCTGTCTTCAGTATTGATCCATTGCTGCCTACCCTGACCTTAGACTAGTGTCTGAGATATGCACAAACTCTGCCCTGACCTCGACCTGTGGCCTGGCTAACAATATTGTCTGACACCTCAGTACTCACACTGGTGTCTTTGACTTTGACTAAATCCCTGTATATGGGTTAAAAGGTGAAATGCTGGGGACTGCCAATATAATGCCCTTAGGGATAGCCCAAAACCAAACTGGTTAGTTGACACAGTGGTTCCACACCCACTGCCCATTACAATAGCTCTGTCATAGTAACATGTTACCTTTAATTGTCTTCTGAGGCACAATGAAAACAAAGTGAAAAACAATATTTTAAATCAATCGGATTACTATTTTATGTCTTTTGCCCAGTGAGAAAGGGTAATACCTGCTGATGCTATGAATACGATAGTTTTTTCTTTTATCCAATAGTGTTCCTTTAAAAGTTGCAATTTTTTTTAGTATATACTGTAGCACACCATTAAGCCAGCAACAGTGATTCTTGAACATTTTTGGAATTCTAATAGGGCTCTATGCTGAAAGTCTGTAAACGTTTTAATTAGTTGTTATGTTAGTATGTAGAATTGGCACTCTTGGTTTATTCACACAGACGGCCATAAATAACCATATGTAGCATCATTCATTGCACCTGTTGCTCCACTCAGTTTGTACATCTTGCTCCAGATCTTAAATTACAGCTGCTTTCATGGTTTTTCTTTGACAGGAAGGATTGTTTACTCACCAGAGACCATGTTCTTTACTGTGAGAATAGAATGTGAATGAACACCACACGCTATTGTCACATTTGAATTATAGACAATCTTAGGGCATGAAATGATTTCAGCTTGAGTCCGAGAAGAAAAGAACACATCTGTTTCTATTTCACAAAGTTTTGGCTTTGTTAGATGATTTGAGGAGATTATGATTACATATCTTATACTTTGAAGCATTATTGTTAGCCAAAAAAACATATCCATATAGAACATTTTTTTTAGCTGAAAACAGGGGAAAATTTATTAAGGGTTGTACACCAAAATTGTGTCATACAAAAGTCATGCATTTTTATGCAAGTGGAATTTTGTGCAAAATCGTGTGACTTCTTTATATTTTACGTCAGTCTTGCTTACTCCTTCGGATAGGTCATTGTGAGGAATATGGATTAATATTTACTGTCAGCCATGTCCCCACACCCACCATTTGCTGAAAGGTGGCAGAGGAAATCAAGCTCCACAGGGGACCCTGCTTTCAAAGCCGCAGCCAGATAGCAGAAAACTCCTAGCAGGAAACATTTGGTTACATTTCACACTTCCAGTCAGACAGCACAGATCCTGCAGAAAAGCCCACAGCAGGAAGTATCAGCCCTTACCAGGATCAATGATACGTCCCAGACGTGTTGGCACCTACATTTCATAAGGAATTATGAATCGCCCCCAGGGCATTGCAGGCGTTAACTGTATACATATTTGTGTTCCGGTGGCCACGATGAACATGCCCATGGTCTTTGTTTGAGGGTGAGATGCAGGGAAGGGCGATATCCATATCTCCCCACATAAACCTAATAGTGGCACCATGTTTGGACTCTAGTTGAAGCTGGAACCCAGGTGGATCTGTTGGTCCCAGAACCATCTCCCTGTGACCTTCTGGACTGGATCTATAAACCCTAAAGGGTTTTGTGGGTCATTTGCAGTCAGTCCATCAGAGGCGGGGTGGACCCCTCCCAAAGGCCGGGAGAGGAGGGGCCAGCTACAGGTTAAAAGGCTTGTGCCAGCAAGCAGGCAGGTCTTTTCTCTGAAAGGGGTAACTTCGTGCAATGTGTTTGTAGGGACCTGCAACCGACTGACATCACTGCCTCTGACGTGAATACAGCTAAGAACTCACCACTACCCAAAGGACTTATATCTCTGGTAAACTCACTTATTTTTCTGCTTAACCCTGTTGTACCTATATCACCTTTATCTGTAACCTCAGACCTATTCTCTGTGTTTATTGTGTCATCTAGTGTTCCCTTAAGGCAATTAGATATATAATTTTATCTTGTGCTATCTTGTATCTTGATCACGAATCCCCACGTCCCTGTTTTGGCCTAGTTATAAGCTACTGCAGGTTGGTTTCTCTGCCTATATAATCCTGTTAGCAGACCAGGCTTATATCAAATGAGAAACTGGTGGCAGATACCCGGGCAGAGACATTGCTGGTTTCACTGTGGCAGTGAAAAGGCTGTCTGAGCTTGTTGCCTCTCTGTGCGCGTGTGGACAGGAGGTGTCTGTGTAAAGTGTACCAAGCTGACCTTACCTGCTCCTCTGGAGGGCGTAACGTCATGCTTTAGTAACCTGTGACCATACTGCATCTCGGGAGCTCGACGTAGGTGACGTCAAGTTGGCACGAGGCGTGGTATTCGTCACAGTCATAAATATCATATCTTTAAAGGTTCAGCTCCCGTAACTCTGTTGGAAAATATCATATAGCTCATTGCATTCATATACCAGTCCAATTTATTTTATTTTTTTTAAAAGGTGGTTAAGCTTAGCTAGAGTGAAGTACCACAGCCAAAAATTGCATTATAATTTACATCAGGAGCTGGAGCAAATTATAGTTACAATCTATGCCAGCTCATACTGTAGCTGGCATAGCTTTGATTTTTAGTACATGGACTGCTCGAAGATGCATTAAATTTAATAACAGGCCAGCACCCCTAAAAAAACTAAGGGCATCTTACAGTGACATGAAATGCCAATCTAAATAAATTGCCTCCATAGACTGTAAGCTATGATATATTATGATATATGGTTTAATGTATCCACTACTGTTAATTATAAGAATAATAGAAGTTACCAAGCAGTTCTGTGAACACATAATAGCAAAAGTCCTGTAAAGGCGGTTGCTAACATTCAAAATTCCCCTACCCACTACGTGGTCCCCGGCTCTATGCTCGTGCGAGCACTGTCCTCCCTGACTGCCTCCAGCATTGTCTGTGTCTGGCTGCATTGCGAGGCAGGTAGCGGCGGTGATCAGCTACAGCTCTGTTTGATACAGCCATTAACAGGGTTTATTAAATATAAATATTTCTATGTCTTATTTGCACTTGTGCGGTGCAGTTATATGTTCTAAAGCATTTTTTGGCTTGTATTAGTGGGAAAAAAGGGCTTACTAAGAGAGTTGAGCGGACACCTGGATGTTCGGGTTCGGCCGAACTTGAAAAAAAAATTTGGGTTCGGAACCCGAACTTAACCCCGAACCCCATTGCAGTCAATATGGACCTGAACTTTTGAGCACTAAAATGGCTGTAAAAATGTCATGGAAATAGCTAGAGGGCTACAAAAGGCAGCAAAATGTGCTTAAGAGCATGGCAAATGCTCTGCAAACAAATGTGGATAGGGAAATGAATAAAAAAAAACATAAAAGACCTTAAAAAATAAAAATTAGGAATGATGTAGATGGAAGAGGTTGAGGAGGCGGTGAATGGGTGGATGTGGCCGTGTAGGCTCTCGTGGCGGTATAGGTGAAAGCGGCGGCAAAGGAGGAATAAGTAGCCAACACAGATGTGTGTTATTTAGCATTTTTACATAAGGGTATCCCCCAAAATATTGGGACAAAAAAAAAGGAATAAGTGCCCTTGAGTACAAGGATGGAAGGTTGAGGCGGCTGTTAGAACTGTAAATTTCTGCACAAGGTACAGACAAGTCTTGTGGGATCCAGGCCTGGTTCATTTTAATGAATGTGAGCTTGTCCACGTTGGCTGTGGACAGGCGGCTGCCTCTGTCTGTAATGACGCCTCCTGCCGTACTAAATACACGTTCAGAGAGTACACTGGCTGCAGGGCAGGCCATCACCTCCAAGGCATACAGGGCAAGCTCTGGCCATGTGGACAATTTGGAGACCCAGAAGTTGAATGAGGCAGAACCATCAGTCAGTACGTGTAGTCGTGTGCATAGGTACTGTTCCACCATCTTGTTCAAATGCTGCCTCCTGCTAACACGCTCCATATCAGCAGTTGGGGCTGGTTGCTGCGGTGAGGTGACAAAGTTTTTCCACATGTCTGCCATGCTAACCCTGCCTTCTGAGGTGCTGGCGCTGACACAGCTGAGTTGGCGACCTCTTCATCCTCCCCTGTCTTCGCCTTGTGCTTCCACTTGTCCCCCGGCGTCAGTCGGGAATGCTCTCAGAAGCGCGTCTACCAGCACGCGCCTGTAATAAGTGAAGTGGTGCTGTTCCGCAGTGCGACTCACCCGTGCGTGCTGCAGCTGAAACTTTACTATGGCCTGCTGCTGCTCGCACAGTCTCTCTAGCATGTGCAAGGTGGAGTTCCACCTGGTGGGCACGTCGTATATGAGGCGGTGAGCGGGAAGGCCGAAGTTACGCTGTAGAGCAGACAGCCGGGCAGGATGATAATGCCAGAAGTGTGCACAGACGGCCCGCACTTTATGCAGCAGCTCTGACATGTCGGGGTAGTTGTGAATGAATTTCTGCACCACCAAATTCAGCACATGCGCCAGGCAAGGGATGTGCGTCAAACTGGCTAGTCCCAGAGCTGCAACGAGATTTCGCCCATTATCGCACACCACCAGGCCGGGCTTGAGGCTCACTGGCAGCAACCACTCATCGGTCTGTTGTTCTATACCCCGCCAAAACTCCTGCACGGTGTGGGGCCTGTCCTTCAAACACAGATTCAGAACAGCCTGCTGACGTTTACCCCTGGCTGTGCTGAAGTTGGTGGTGAAGGTCTGTCGCTAACCGGATGAGGAGGTGGTAGAAGAGGAGGAGGAAACCGAGTAGGAAGAGGAGGCAACAGGGGGCAAAGAATGATGCCCTGCGATCCTTGGCGGTGGAAGGACGTGCACCAAACAGCTCTCCGCCTGGGGCCCAGCCGCCACTACATTTACCCAGTGTGCAGTTAGGGAGATATAGCGTCCCTGGCCGTGCTTACTGGTCCACGTATCTGTGGTTAGGGGGATCTTGCCACAGATGGCGTTGTGCAGTGCACACTTGAATTTATCTGATACTTGGTTGTGCAGGGAGGGCACGGCTCTCCTGGAGAAATAGTGGCAGCTTGGAACGACGTACTGTGGGACAGCAAGTGACATGAGCTGTTTGAAGCTGTCCGTCTCCACCAGCCTGAATGACCGCATTTCAAAGGCCAGTAATTTAGAAATGCTGGCATTCGGGGTCAGGTATTGAGGATGGCTAGGTGGGAATTTAAGCTTTCTCTCAAAGGTTTGTGAGATGGAGAGCTGAACGCTTCCATGTGACATAGTGGAGATGCTTGATGACGGAGGTGGTGTTGTTGGTGGCACATCTCTCTGTTTGCTGGGCGTCAGGTGCCAACGTTCCTCCAGAGGTGGAGGAAGAGGCCGAGACAGCAGCAGAAGAGGGAGCAGGAGGGGCCTGGAGCCCTTTCTTGGCTTCAAAGGTGCTTACTCCACTGCAGCCCGTGTCTCGCATGTAGATGCCTGGTCATGCAGGTTGTGCTAAGGTTCAGAGCATTAATGCCTCGCTTCAGGCTCTGGTGGCACAGTGTGCAAACCACTCGGGTCTTGTTGTCAGCACATTGTGTGAAGAAGTGCCATGCCAGGGAACTCCTTGAAGCTGCCTTTGGTGTGCTCAGTCCCTGGTGACGGTGGCCAGTAGCAGGCAAACTGTTTTGGCGATGGCTGCTCTGCTTTTGCACCCTGCTCCCGCTTTTCCTACGCTGTTGGCTCAATCTCACCACTGCCTCTTCCTCCAAACTCTGAAAGTCAGTGGCACGACCTTCATTCCATATGGGGTCTGGGACCTCATCGTCCTCCTCCCTGACCTCCTTTTCGGTCTGCACACTGCAGAAAGACGCAGCAGTTGGCACCTGTGTTTTATCATCATCAGAGACGTGCAGAGGTGGTATTCCCATGTCCTCATCAGGAAACATAAGTGGTTGTGCGTCAGAGCATTTTATGTCTTCCACCCCTGGGGAAGGGCTAGGTGGATGCCCTTGGGAAACCCTGCCAGCAGAGTCTTCAAACAGCATAAGAGACTGCTGCATGACTTGAGGCTCAGACAGGTTCCCCGATATGCACGGGGGTGATGTGAGAGACTGATGGGCATGGGTTTCAGGTGCCATCTGTGCGCTTTCTGCAGAAGACTGGGTGGGAGATAATGTGAACGTGCTGGATCCACTGTCGGCCGCCCAATTGACTAGCGCCTGTACTTGCTCAGACCTTACCATCCTTTAAACGGCATTAGGCCCGACCAAATATCGCTGTAGATTATGGCAGCTACTGGGACCTGAGGTAGTAGGTTCAGTAGGACGTGTAGCTGTAGCAGGACGGCCATGTCCTCTCCCAACACCAGAGGCTCCAAAAACACCACCACGACCATAACCGCATCCCTTATTAGATGTTTGCCTCATAGCTAGCGTTCACAAAGCAAAGTAAAAAGTGGTTAAGGCTACTTTCACACTTGCGTTCAGAGCGGATCTGTCTGAGACGGATCCGCTCATATAATGCAGACGGTGGATCCGTTCAGAACGGATCCGTCTGCATTATATTGTAAAAAAAATTCTAAGTGTCAAAGTAGCCTCAGACGGAATCCGTCCAGACTTTACATTGAAAGTTAATGGGGGGACGGATTCGTTTGAAAATTGAGCCATAGTGTGTCATATTTAAACTGATCCATCCCCATTGACTTACATTGTAAGTCTGGACGGATCCGTTTGCCTCCGCACGGCCAGGCGGACACCCGAACGCTGCAAGCAGCGTTCAGGTGTCCGCCTGCTGAGCGGAGGGGAGCCTGAACGCTGCCAGACTGATGCATTCTGAGCGGATCCACTCGGGGCCGCTTGTGAGCCCCTTCAATCGGAGCTCACAAGCGGAGCCCCGAACGCTAGTGTGAAAGTAGCCTAAGTCTGTTAAAAATAATTAACCGCCAATAAAAAACCTGATGTAGGGTATTGCACTAAATATTATTATTTTTACTCTATATGACAGCGGTATTTGTGGCCTAAATTTCACAGTAACTTATGCACGTCTAATCCCAGATGTGCCCTATATCAGAGGGTTTTTATAGCCCCAGTAAACAAAAATCTGTATTTCTGGCCTAAATGTGACACTCACTTATGCATGTCTAATCCCAGATGTGCAGTATATCAGAGGGTTTTTTCACCCCAGTAAGCACAAAGCCGTATAATGTGACACTCACTTATGCACGTCTAATCCCAGATGTGCAGTATATCAGAGTTTTTTTTTTTTATAGACTATGTTCTGTATGAATGGAATTCCATTATCTTTTCATTGCAGAATTTTTTTATTTCAAACATGTTTTTTTTTCCCCGGGAAAATTGATGGTAGTTGTGTAATTTTTTATGTGAAACAGGCTTCTTTTTGGAAAAATTGATGGGTGATTGTACACCTCCTTTTGCTGTATGGACCGAATTATGTAGTGATTAAATTTTTTATGTGAAACAGGCTATTTTTGGGAAAATCGATGGGTGATTGTAGACTTTGTTCTGTATGAACCAAATTCCATTATCCTTTCATGTTTTTTTTCCGGTAAATTGATGGATGATTGTGGATCTCCTTTTGCTTTATGGACCGAATTACGTTGTTGTGGGTCCTGCAGTAAACATAATGAAGACTTTGATGACAAAACACCAGCAGACTTTGCCTTCACCTATTTATTCACAATTCAATCAAGCAGCTTCAGTAAGTTGAAAATATTCATGTGTTTTTATCTGCTTTGTCTGCATTAGATCCCCACAGCACACAAGACATGACAGGGGAGCCTCTGCTTTGGAGTCCAAGTCCAGTTTCCTAAGATCAGGAGTTCCATAAGAATTGTGCATAACATCCTTGCTCCCTGTGCAAAGCCATAACAAAAGGACTCCGTAGGCATGCACATCAGAGGAAGCTGAAGCTGGTTGACACAATTTTAATTCAGGAGCAGTAAACAGCGCGTAGCAAATAGAGGTGGCTGAACTATGCTGCTCTGTATCTCTTGTGAAGTCAATGTCTCCAACTATGTCCCTCTCCCAATTTACAGCAAATACATTATTTTCATGTAGAGATCAAAGAATTATGTTGGAGGCATGTATTGTATGCAAGCCATGTGCAACCCCTCTCATCACTCTCACACTGTTCTGATTCTGGTTTGCCTGGGTAAACTGAGTCACACAGAGGAGGAACTTCTGATTACGCTCCAGTGACGAGATTAGGGATAGCACCCACAAAAAATGTGTTAACCCATACAAAAAATAGGTCACCCACAGAACAAATAGCAAGATGAGATTCCTAACACTGTCCCTCACTTTAGCTACTTGCTTCCTGTCTATGCACAACTCAGAGCTGATGGGTGGTGCTACACGTTATCCAGCTTTTATAGAGGCTGGGTCACATGATGAACTGGACAATCCTAGCTATGCCATTACTAAGCATGGCTGTGATGGCTTTTAATTGCCCACAGCTTAAAAGCTTGTTGATTGGCTGCCCAGCAGCCTTTCAACAAGCTTTATTAAATGCCTGAACACCGAACTCGAACCCGAACCTTTCTGGCAAAGTTTAAGTCTGGTTACCCAAAATCGCAAAGTTCTGTACAGACCTGAACTTTACAGTTCGGGTTCGCTCAACACTACTCAGGCCCTTTGAGGGGGCCACGTTATTTGTCAGTAGAGAAGACCTGGCGGTTCCTTCACGGCAAACTTTGCTCATTCGCGATTCGCCAAACATGCGAACATATGGCGATGTTCGCATGCGCCATATTCATTTGCATTGCTCCAAACTTTGATCCTTGACACATCCATCAGGTGGTACAGGACAGCCAATTGAGATGTTTCAGCACATGGACACACCCCCACCCTATAACAGAACCCGATCTAGCAGCAATTTTACTGCTGCAATACCACAGGTATAAAGAAGGACAAACGTTATTGGAACAACTATTTGCAACAGGTGTGATATACCTGTTGCCCCCCAAAAAACTGATTGAGGGGTGTGATATACCTGCTTCCACAAAATACTGATTAAGTGGGTTTGATATTCCTGTTTCTATAAAATTCTGATTTAGGGGTGCAATATACCTGCTTCTTCAAAATACTGATTGGTGTGTCCAGACCAAAAGTTTGGACACACCTTCTCATTCAAAGAGTTTTCTTATTTTTCATGACTATGAAAATTGTAGATTCACACTGAAGCATCAAAACTATGAATTAACACATGTGGATTATATACATACAAAAAAAGTGTGAAACAACTGAAATAGGTAATATTCTAGGTTCTTCAATAGTAGCCCCTTTTGCTTTGATTACTGCTTTGCACACTCTTGAGAGGGTAGTCACCTGAAATGAGCTTCCAACAGTCTTGAAGGAGTTCCCAGAGATGCTTAGCACTTGTTGGCCTTTGCCTTCACTCTGCGGTCCAGCTCCCCCAAACGATCGCGATGGGTTCAGGTCCGGTACTGTGGCGGTCAGGTCATCTGGCGCAGCACCCCCATCACTCTCCTTCATGGTCAAATAGCCCTTACACAGCCTGGAGGTGTTTTGTGGGTCATTGTCGTGTGAAAACTAATGATGGTCCAACTCTAAACGCAAACCGGATAGAATAGCATGCCGATAGCATCTGCTGCAAGATGCTGTGGTAGCCATGCTGGTTCAGTATGCCTTCAATTTTGAATAAGTCCCCAAGCAGTGTCACCAGCAAAGCACCCCCACACCATCACACCTCCTCCTCCATGCTTCACCGGTGGGAACTAGGCATGTGGAGTCCATCCGTTCACCTTTTCTGCGTCGCACAAAGACACGGTGGTTGGAACCAAAGATCTCAAATTTGGACTCATCAGAGCAAAGCACGATTTCCACTGGTCTAATGTCCATTCCTTGTGTTCTTTAGCCCAAACAATTCTTCTGCTTGTTGCCTGTCCTTAGCAGTGGTTTCCTAGCAGATATTCTACCATGAAGGCCTGATTCACAACAGTCCTCCTCTTAAGAGTTGTTCTAGAGATGTGCTGCTGCTAGAACTCTGTGTGGCATTGACCTGGGTCTCTAATCAGAGCTGCTGTTAACCTGCCATTTCTGAGGCTTTCTTTTCTGGGTGTCCGCATGTGACCGTTTCCTTTGGTAGTGCTTGATTTGGTTTTGTGACTGCACGTGGGACACTTTTAAGGTTTCCCATTCTTCGGAGTGACTGACCTTCATTTCTTAAGTAATGATAGCCACTAGTTTCTTACTAGCTGCTTTTGTTTCTTGCCATAATACAAACAGTCTATTCAGGTAGGACTATTAGCTGTGTTATCCACCTGACGTCTCCACACGCAACTGATGGTCCCAACTCCATTTAGAAGGCAAGAAATCCCACTTATTAAACCTGACAGGGCACACCTATGAGTGAAGACCATTTCAGGTGACTACAGTCTTGAAGCTCATCAAGAGAATGCCAAGAGTGGGCAAAGCAGTAA